>NW_026623636.1:516825-625986 GCF_030028575.1 Malurus melanocephalus
CACCGCAGCCCGCACACCGCACCGCACGGCTGGGGTGCCTCCGSTGAGCCCGAATCTCCCGGTTTTCCCGACGGGAGGGTAAGTGGATTTCTGCTCGTTAGAGCCTGCTGGCGGCATTGCCCAAAACTTAGAAAAGGTTCAGGCTGAGATTCCCAGCGGAATAAAGAGAAGGGATGCAGCACACAGGGGAGTGTTTGAACAACCTTTCTGGAGCATTTAGTGCCTATGGAAGGAGAAATCTAGGGCCCTGCAAATCTCCCCCATCGTCTCCTCTAGAACAGGGTCCCTCCTCGGAGTGGGAGCATCCCTCCACCCTGTGCCTCCTGCTTGCGATGAGGTTCCCAGGAGCAGGATCCCTGCACGGAACAGGAACACCTCTTGACCCTGCAATGGGAATTACTCCTTCTAGCCAAGGGCAGGGACACCTTCYACTACACCTGTTWGCTCCAAGCCCTGTCCAACCTAGCYGTGAACACGTCCAGGGATGAGACAGCCACAGCTTCTCTGGACAATCTGTGCCARGGCCTCCCCACCCTCACAGGGAAGAATTTCTCCCTAMAAAACCCCTCTGATCCGAATGATCAGCATCACTTACCATAAAAATAAWAAGGTTTGTGGAAGTCAGGTTCCCCATCGGCTATGCACACACTGGAGCAGATGCCTGGATGCTTGTCCTGGACCTCCCCAGATCCTGGAAAACCATCTCTGGATGGCATCGTGGAAGACCACACACTAAGGTAACAGACCTTTGAGTGATCAGGCCAATGGCCCTTACATTCACCAACATGGAGTTTACTTCCCTTCTGCATCTCTAAAAGACGAGTATGATGACATTCGTATTTTGTAGATTAATACCCTTTTGAACACACAAATGACTGGTTWGTCCCCAAATAATGTGATTAGATAGCAGTGCTTTATCCACACCTGGGGGTCCACATCCAGCATCTGTCCTCACCACAGCAGTCCTAGCTCCTCCATGGATGATACATATCACTGTATTGGCAGAGCACAAAAAAAAATCATGTTTTGAGGCGAACTGTTACACAGATGTATTTATTGCATTGTAGTCTTAGCAATTTTAAATATAAACATTTACATCTGGAAAGCAAAATATTGCAAATTCAGTGTTATTCAATATGTTCATAGCAGCATCAGCTTCCTAAGAAACAAAATATTTAGGAAGACAGAGAAGGAATTACGAATTAATTACATTCTCATTTATCACCAYCTGACCCAAACACGGAACTGCAGCTGTGAAACAGATATTGAAGTCACCAAATGTGACCTTGAAGACATCAGAAATTTCAAGACTGGWGTGTGTCATTGTACCTGATTCCCCACAGGATCATCATGTGCCAAGGTGAGGTTAACTAACAGTCATGAGCCTGGAGAGGGCAGAGGGTCGATGTATCTSCATTACCTGACAAAGAGAGTTTTAATAACAACACTTGGCATTTGTATAGCATTTACCACTTCCCCAGATCCTTGCAAGACAGGCAAGGAGTGCTCTTGAGTGTATTACAGCTGTGGAGCATCAGGGAGAGGGATGGAAGTGACTTGCCAAGGCCATAGAGTGAGCGAGAGGCAGCAGAGAGAGCAGAATTTGTCAGTCCTGACTTCAATCCCACATCACTCTGGTGGGTGACGCTGCTCCTCTGTGGTTCCCTAAGGAAGTTTCACAGGTGACTCATTGGTWAACAAGTCCCAGTCTGTGCAACTACAATGGGTGTGTGCACCACTTGAAAAGAGGTCAACCGATCTGTCCCCCTTGTAATGCCCATTTTAGTTTTAGGGAAACCAAACATTTCTCTCATCTTGTCCTCTCAGAATAATGTGTCAGCTGAAGACACCTTGACACAGCTGCACTTTGCTCTGAAGCAGTGGAAATCAGAAGCAATTGCTAYAGCAGCAGCTTTCATTTCTTTCCTGAGGGAGAGCACTGATCTTTTGAGAGGAAAAAGGGATGGATATGTTTTCACACAAACTGATCAAACTACTTTTCATTCTAAATGAATACAAGACTGACTGAAAGTCTCAGGTGTAATAATTTTTTTCAACCAAGTCATCCAAGTGTACACCACAAAGCTGGAAGCTGATAAGATAGTTATCCAGTAACATCAGAAGGCATCTTCCTTCTCTGACAAGCCTTCACTTCCACCAGCTAAGAGGAAGAGCATTTACAGTGACATCTGAAAGGACTTGTAAACATCGTGAGACAAGCATCTCTGCCATTTCTCCACTAAAGTAGTTCTTCCTCCTGCACCACCCAGAAGCCAACAAGGAAAAACCCAGCCTCCTCCATCCCTGCCTCAAAAGGGCAAATTTGCTTACTTTTTTATCTCGGACTTGGTTTCCTCTGCAAAATCTTAGAGGCAGGATCAAACGTGTCACTCATTAGGAATGGAGCTTGGCAGAGATTCCAGGGGCAGTTCAGGTGCTGTGAAAGGCTCACAGCACAAGGGAGGCTGCACTCAAGAGCTGCCTCTGCATCCTTCCCCTTCAATTACAGAGCCAAACTGCCCAGTGCTGGCTGGATTGTGCCCAAGGGCACAGGCTAGAAAGCCCCTTCCCATGTCAAGGAGYTATCACCATCTGAGTAATTCTGGTCCCCTCYTTTTTCTTTCCTTAATATCCCACCKAACCCTACTCTCTGTCCGTGTGAAGCCATTCTCCCTTGTCCTGTCACTCCAGGCTCTTGYAAATAGTMTCTCCATCTTTCTTGTCAGCTCCCTTCAGGTAYTGGAAGGCCACATTTAGSTCACCCAAAGCTTCTCTTCTCCAGGCTGAACAATCCCAATTCTCAGYSCYTTTCCTGGTCTGCAAGACTTTAATTACAATCAGAATTTCACAAATTCTGTAAAAAACTTACTTTTCCAATACTGTTTCTAGTAAGCAGTAGCCTTTCCTAATATTCTAACTGACTGACTTAGGACTTCTGTTAGTACACATTTGCAATTTTTAAGCCAATGTCAAGAAGCGAAAGCATGAACAGAAGTAGTTTGGGGCTGCAGATGCTGCTGACCTCAGCATTTATATTTTACACTTGGCAGTGCAGGCAGGAGAGAAAACATCCTCATATTAATTGGCAGTATTTGCAGTTATGCTCTGAGGCAGACACTGGCATATAACTGAGCAGCTTCTCAGGGAAGAGCTGGCCTGGCTGAGGGAATCATTGCATCACCTCTGAAAAGGTGCAGGACTGTGGGCTTCCCAATTTTACCCAGTGGCAGAGTTTGCAGTGTAAGTTGATGGTTTTAATTCTGATCTGTTTAATCAAGGACAGGAAGTTTACCTGGAGATAAACATCTTCATAAACTCGGTGTTCTCYGTTTGCTGTCCTTGCTCCATTTTCCTTCAAGATTCTGGATGAAATAATTTCTACCTACCTCACTTAGGTCAGTGCCAGCAAAGAACAGAAAGGGTGAGTGTGAGCAGCATGTTGGACAGAATTGTCAAATCCAATAAAAATTAGACATCATTTTTCTCTGCCTCTATTTATCCTGCACACCTCTTCACCCAGAGATTCATAGGTGCAAGTGGGTGACTGCAACAGCTAGGAAAACCTAGCAGTTTGTGAAGGAAAATAAATAACAAAATTATTTTTCAAAAGTTTCAAAAAATCAGTTTACTCTGAAAGTGGTATTATCCAAGATAATAATTCTTCTGGCCAAGCAATTCGAAAAATCTAAAGAGAACAGTATGAAAATCAAGGGTAACATTCCTTAGGGAAGGGTAAAAACCTGTGGGCAGTCAGGCCTATTCCTGCTGAGACACTGCCCTGCTGAGAGAATGCTATGAAAGAAACAATGAATCCAAACACCAAAGGGTAAGAAGCAGAYGGAAAACAGCACTCACTGATTAATTCAGTCACTGCCTGTGGAGGACATGCTAAGCACCTCACTGTAGGTCAGAAAAAAACCTTCCAGGCAATTAACAACCTGGACAAATCAAGTGAGAGAAGGAACTAAATCCACAATTTTTTACAAGCTCCTTTTGGCCTTACCTTTTCTACTATCACAGCCTAAAAAGTGTTTGATAAAAAGGATGCAGCTGTGCAAAAACATTTCTAAAACATAATACAATAAATTACAGATTATTTTCACCCTTTCTCAACCTATCCCAATGCTTCTTCAAAGTTAGTTCAGAAAACTGCTCCCTGCAGTAACTGGGTACCTCACCACAAACACACTTCAGGAACCACTGCTGAGCACCAGGCTGAGCAAAATCCTAGAAATATTGGACAGGTGAGAACCTGTGGATACCTTCCAGGGACATTTTCATATCTGCCCAAAGCTTTTTCATTCTTTCATGCTCTCTGTTTCTTATTCTTCATTCTTTAGCAGAAAGACTTTGGTGTGTCTGGGCTCACAGCATCTCTGTGACACTGCCGCAAGAGAAGAAGGGCTGGGAACAGACAGCTTTTTGATCAAAAATTTTATGCTGAGTTTGGGAAACGATAGAAATAAATAACCAGAAACAATTAAATAAAAAGCCCAAAGCTCACTAGTTTCCAAAGGTTGTTTTCTTCTTCTTTTTTTTTAACAGATTTAGGTAAATATTTCATTGAGGTAGAAGAATTCATTTCAGAACATGACATTCAATTTTATTTAAAGAGCAACATTATCTGAAGTATTAAACATGCAAGTGACAACACACATACAGGATCACTTGCTTCATCACAATCATGATGCTTGGAAGAGACAAAATCCGTAAGACAGCATTTTAATAATGCATTTTTAAAAGATACAGTTCCAGAGAAAGTGGGAAAAGGAAGACATTTTGGAAGATCTGAA
The DNA here is from genome assembly GCF_030028575.1 of Malurus melanocephalus. Taxonomy (NCBI): domain Eukaryota; kingdom Metazoa; phylum Chordata; class Aves; order Passeriformes; family Maluridae; genus Malurus; species Malurus melanocephalus. Next base: position 521,619 of record NW_026623636.1, read on the forward strand.
GTTGTAGAAGAGGAAGCAGCAGTATTTAGGAAGGAGCCTGGAAATAATGAGAAAGGTGRACAGGAAAGTAGGAAACAAATGAAGAACCAACAAATAATTCATTAAATCTAAATTGGAAGAGAGAAGTTTAACCAACTTCACAGGTAACAGGAGGAACATTTTAATAATGAGGTAGTGCAAAAAAAGGTATAATCCTATAAAACAAACTATAATCCTTAACCAGGTTTGCTCACCAAGGTGATGATTCTGGAAGGAACAGGTCAGGGATGATATAAAAATCAAGGCACAAACTCAAGTCTAAGCACCAGCACTTTTCGTTAAATGTAAACAAAGAAACTTGTAGATGTGAAGCAACAAACACCTGTAAGGTTTTGGGGAAAAATTTCTTATGAAAGGAAACACTGAGACTTCCAGCAGTAACTGAGAACTTGSGGAAGTGTCAATTGACATGGAAGGGCAGCACAGCCACAAAAACATTCATAGTAGTTGTATCTTAGTTAATGCACAAGGCAATACAAACTAGGCAGACAAACAGAATTAAGAATATGAGGTGAAGAAAAACAAGAATTCAGCGAGATGTCCTTGTATATCAGCCCGAGGGTGGTCTGATGCCCTTTGGTCAAGTATGAAGGAAAGAAGAGAGGTCAAAACCAGTGGCCTTTGGTTAATAATGGAAAAGGCAGAGAGGAGTCATCCCAAGCAACTGAAATAAAAACAAAGCTGTCAGAATATAGTGAGGAAAATCCCCACAAAGCATAAGGAAGAAAATATTCACTAGCAATAAAAGCTGCTGGGAAGCCAGGAGCAGAGAAGAGCACCTTGTTTCTAGCTTCAYCTGTTTCCAGTAATTTGTGAGGGTTCTGGTTAGTGCATAGAAAGCCAACCAGGAAAGGGTTCAGAAAGCCAGGAYAAGAAGAACAGTCTTTGTAAAACCAGAGTTTAGAATGTCCTGAAGAGACAAAGTACTCACAGGAGAAAGAGGAGGAAAAAAGGAGAAAAAAAAAAAGGGAAAAACTGCAGAGCACATGACCACAAACAAGAACAGTAAAGAACAGAGGGGAAACACGAACCTCCACAAGAAGAGTCTTTTCAGTGCCTAGTCTCAGCTCACAGAAGGATGGGATTGCTGCAGTAAAACAATATTTCATAAGAAGCTGTAGAGAGTAATTCATTTTCTTCATTTCTTCTTTACCCTTGACAAAACTATTCTGCCTCAATGGTATTTTTTTTCCGTCCCAGGCTGAACTTGGGTTTGAGCTCAGTGGCTGAGCTCATCGAGCCCCATGTCATGTGAAATGCTGACATAAATTTCAGGCTCCCCCAGAGGCAAACAGCTGCTTTGTATGTCCAGAATGCCTGCTAAATGATTTCTCTGATTCACCCAAACACCAGACATATCCCTAACGACAAAGCAAGCAGAATGCTGCATCTGCAGCAACAGAAATCCATGTCACCCACAGCACAGCCACTCAGTTTGAGAACTCAGGACATCTATATGTGCAATGTAAGTCCAGCTATAAAGCAATTCCCAACTTCAGCTTAAACACACAAGAGCTGCTGCAAAGCACAAGGCAGTTGAGATGAATACAGAATAGCAGCATGAAATCTCCTTGGACAACAAAGGGAACAGGCTACACAATGGAACAGCTTCATTTACCTTCAAACTTCTGCACGCAGGTTTTTTAGAAAGCAGTTTATACCTGCAGAACCCTGGCCTGATCTGCAATAATTTAACAGCCTTGCTAAAATGAAACACTGATGAGTAGACTTCTATACTTCTACATAYTTTTCAGGCACATCTCTAAAGCTCTACTGGAATTAGATGATGCATCCCTCACATGGACAGGAAAGATCCATGAAGATTTCTGCTCCATTAGAACTGCTGGAGTCTGAGCACCTCTAATTTCAACAGAGGGAGCCTGAAAGGTGCTTAAATACAGGATAAGTGTGCTCAGCACAAACACAACTGAGAAAAGCCCTCTATTTTCCAGCTTCACTATTACACTAAGTAGSAAATGGGTGAAATAAAAAAGGATAGGTTTCATCTTCACCCACAGATAAACTCCAAACAGGGATCTGGATCAGCTACATCATCTGCCTGCTGGTGACACAGGGCCAAAGCACAGCATTACAAAGAGAGCCTAAATTTTGATACTGGGAACAAGTTACAGTCCTGCCATCACTCMCACTAAAAGAGTAGTTTACAGTTAAGAGGTTTTCTATCATGTGGGGCATTACAGAGCTAACTATGGCAAAAAGGCCACTAGCCATCAGCAGGATGTGATTCCAGTGTTTTATAAACTAGTTCAAAATTACTGTCAGAATTATGTCAGGAAAAGAGGACACCCATGTAGCAGCAGCAGATAAACTGTTGGTTTCGTTAGCAATTTCCTCTTGATATTACTCAGGATGTGCAAAAGAGCATTGCTGATTTATTGCAGGTGGAGATCTTATCCTTAAATGTGTGCCACAMGTAGCTCCTGTAACAGAGTACACCAAAATTCTCTTCCACCCCTCTTTTTAAGAAATAGTACTATCTGTGCTGAACTCCTTCACATCATAGAAACAACTGCACTGCTGACCTTCTCCTGAGACCCCCAGCAGGGATCTAAGGAGGCTGCTTTGGCATCAAGCCCAGGATGCTCAGGTTACAATTCTTTCCCCTACCTTATTGTGGCAGTGGGAAACCAGCCACAGTACCATCCTACTCAATGACAAGTCTAAATAGCAATGGGAGCTGCASCAGCAAGTCATGCTATCAAATAAATACGCCAACAAAGGCTCAGCCAAGTCAATGTGCTAAATGGACAAGCAAGACATTCTCTCCTCGAATAAAGATCTGGTTTATGTGGCGTGTGAACACCTGCTGATAATCCACCTTGGGCCGCCTTCTCCTCCGGGACTGGCTCCTTGCACGGGCCCCACCAGCACTGGCCCCCTCTGTGTGGGCAGTCCTGCTGCCCACATCAGCTTCACTTCTGTCACCTGGGGTCTTCTTGTCTCCAGCTCTGCCCAAGTGTTTCTGCCTCTCACGCTCCTCTTCTGCTCTCCCTCGTCCTGATCCAACCTTCAAACTCAGCGTTTGAGAGTCTTTTGTCAGGGCCAGCTCCTCTGAGGCAGTCTTTGAGTCAGTTCCCTTTTTCCCCGAGGATTCCTGCAGCTTGAGTCTGTCAAACAGCTGTAAAATGACATTTGTGTCTATGACCACATTGTAAAACAAGAGAGGTCACTTGTTCCTCACTTCTACCTTGTATTCTCATGTGCAGTCCCAAACCAGAGCTCACAAGACACAGTGACAAACCTTCACCAGCAATAAAGACCGTGTTTCCTTACCAAAGTCAAACAGAAGGTGAATGGATGCTTATGACTGTCTTAATGTGAGAACCAAGGAATTTAATTTGGGGAACCACACTGCTGTGTGCTAGCATTTAACTTTGGTCAGGAGTGATGGAAATGCCAAGTTGCTCCTATAGCTCACTTTTCCCCTACTCTTTTAATGTTGTCAGACTGTTTTGAAGAGATTTCCATCCTTGTGTCATGAATCCCTAAAACAAGGAGCCTCCATTAGCAAAGTCTGTACATTGAAAAACTGAGGGACCTTTTGTRTTCCCCAAAACAAATTAAAAGATGCTGTGTGGGTATTCTGGGAGGTGAGCAGACCACAAACAACAGGAAAATAATAAAAGCTACAGCAGCAGACCCAAAGCACTGTATGAACTCATTAATCTAAGAATACATGGTGCTGAAACTGGAAAAGAAACTGCTTTTAGTCTGGCAGCAGACAAGCTTTTATGAAATAATGACAAATGAAATTTTGGTTAGCCTCTCTCTTCCCAGCAACAGGATGGAAAGCCAATCCCTGTGAGAGTGAGCTAAAGGAACAATGACAACTTGATTATTTTTAACTAATCTTAAAAAAAAGGAAGGGTGGGATCTATCAGAAAACAGATTTAAATGGCAAGAATTTGAAAGCAACTCCTCACAATGAAGCAGTTTAAATGTTTYTGTGATGCTTCTCTGATGTTCAGAAAGCCCAGAGCTGTTGCCATTCAATGGGCACAGCCCTATCACATTTTTTTCCCTTCATTGTTCAGAAGTTCATCTATCATCTCTTCAATTGTCAGTGTGGTAAACAAYTCTATTTGCAGCTGGATCCTAGACAGTGGAGAGCTTTGGAGACCCTGGGCTTCACAGTACCCAGACTGGAAACTCTGGTGACCACAGARCTGTGTTGTTTCTCTGGCTGCAGACACAGACTGTGGCATGAGGAATATTGGTACCAGGAGGATGCTCTGCCACATCCCCTGACAGTACAAGTGTGGATCTGATCAGTCACAGGTGCAAAAAACACACAGAGCAAGTATATTAAAAACCATGGAGTGAGCATCTAGACTCTCAAGTGAAGATTTAGTAACACTAAACTACAAACTAAACTTYCAGAAAGGTCAGAAGAGGTTTTGGGTATTTTTTTCTAAATTCAAGTTACTTTAGAGTCATCTATAATAAAAGAAGATAAAATATTTCAAATGTAATAATGATTTCCCAATCAATGCTCCTCTTTTACTACTTTGAAAAAGGAGATCCTAATAAAAAAGAAAACAGGAGCTGTCACCTACCCGGGTCAGTGAGAGCTGAGGTTCTGCATAGAAGGCTTTGCCCATTACTGGTTTCCTGTAAGTCTCATCCACATCTGTCAGGGCCTAGAAAAAGATAAAAGAAATGGAAAGGTCAAAATTAAAATAAAACATGAAGCACCTTTGGACCAGCTCCATGTCAAAGCATTATGAAATTATGTTTTGAAAGAAAATCCATCTCAGGAACAAGCTGTGCTTTGGAGCTGGTTTGTTAATCATCTAAATTGTACTGAGGTATAAAAGCAGCGGCAAAGTCTAGCGTTTATTCTGCATTACTTGCAAAATCTCTGTGATCCTTGCCTGCAAAATCCTTCTCCCCTCCCCATTTCCAAACTTTTCACACCTCCAGGCTCACAAATACTTAACAGCTGCTTTTCCATCCACTTTCTTTAAGCTCTTCACAAGGTAGAACACAGGAAAAGCTTTTGTCACTGACAGTCAGTGATACCAGCAAAATAAAACAGAGAAGCACTTCCCACTATAGAAAGACTGGATTTTGCAAAGAAAGCTTTGAATGCTTCTGATATTCCTCATATTCTACCTTCCTGGGTTCTCATACAAAACTTTTGAAGATGCTGGGAACTCTTCAAAGCTTCTCTCTCACCTAAAACCTCTCTATGATGGTTGGGCAACTCCCAGTTGTATCAGTCCAACACCAAGCACCACTTACATCTCAAACCCAGCACTTAGTGCCAGAGCAAATTGATTTGTGGGACACAAAAACGTATTAACCTTCCCCATATGTCATTTGCTTAAACCTGTCATAAATTTCAAGTTTTCAATATAACAGTTCTACATTAAGGGCTGGAACAATTAATTACCATATTCCAGAACTTGTCAAATGCAACCAAAAACCCTGTGCAGACTCCACGAAGTCCTTTGAAAGTGCGGATGTGAACATTAATTCTGACACCATCTCGGACACAGCGATGAAGTTCCCCCAGTGGGCTGCCTTCATGGACTAAAACRGAAAGAGAACATCACCAGCCTTCAACAAAATATACAGACTCATAGAAYAGAATCACAGAATGGGTTGGAAAGGACCTTAAAGCTYRTCTCATTCCAACCYCTTGCCATGAGCAGGGACACCTTCCACTAGAYCAGGTTGCTCAGAGTCCCATCCAACCTGGCCTTGGACACTTACAGGCAGCCACAACTTCCATGGRTTACTYGTTCCAGTGCCTCACCACCCTCACTGCCGAGAATTTCTCTCTAATATTTAATCTAAATCTACTTTTTTTTCAATTTGAAGCCATTTCCTGCTTTTCCTGTCACTACATATTCTTGTAAAAACTCTTTCTTCAGTATCTATCTAAAAAAGATGTAGAAATCCACTCAATGTACAAGTATGGCACATCTTGGCACAACACTTGTGTTCACAACAATAGCAGTGAAAAGCCCCAAGCACTGTAACACACTGTGGCTGCCATTACCAGACCACCAAAACTCTTCTTACAGCGGGTACAGCCAAGACTTCAGAAGATATGAAGGTTTTGCTTTATATAGCCCACAGCCAAATCAGCTGTAGCTGAAAATCTTTTTGCTACATTTCAAAAACATGYCAAGTAATCCTAATTGTAAATAAAAGTGGTTGAGAAGGAACAGAAAGCTCATGGAGGCAGTTAGTTCCACAGAAAAGACAAATGCCTGGTTATGGCTACCTCAGATTACTTATGAACTAGTAAGTATTCTTTGTGAATAAAGAATTGTAGCAGATGTGTTCCTTTTCTTTACAAGGGGATTTCTGAAACAATGAATGACTCAAAATCCTTCAACTTACTAAACTGGACCAGTTTGAACTGATGAAAATGCATTGTTTCAGCTAAGACTTCAGCAGCCAGCTGAACATCTTTTAAAGTCATACAAGTGTCTGGCAAAGAAATAAAATTACTCTAAGAAGCAGCTGGCAATTAAACCATGCTAAACCCCAGGACAGTAATGCTCTTAACCAGGGCAAAAGTGAAGGAATTCAGTAAAACATACAGCTTACCTGGCTCACACAAGCCTTGTCTGYACACCAGAAATATTTGTGTGCAAAYACAAGACATTGCTGTACAATTYCTAAGAGTCAGGGAAAAGACTTAGTCTAAAATCTCASACAGTTCTTCATATTAATAAAATATGTGAGCCAGGAATGATCTCTCACCTTGTGCCTTAGGGACTACGTATTCAGGTTTGATTTGCACACCAGAAAATGCTCCCTCTGAGTGTAAAGTGACTGTAAAACAGCTGATCTGTAGGATGGGCTGCAGGGTAATTCGTGGYCACAGCAGGGAAATCTAAATCAGTTTCCTCTGAATTAACCTAATCACATTTATTTTTTGAGATCCATTGTCTTCTTGCCAGCGCTCTCCAGCTGGATAACTGGAGGAAATTRGTTTCACACAGAGCATAAGCTGTCTCAGCACCTCCCAGCCTTGCTTAGGGGGTCTTTCCACAAGTCTGTCTCCTTCAGCTGAACTGATAACAAACTTATGTTCTGGACTGACAGCTCCATCACAGGAACCACAGATGACACCATCACCATATCAAACTAATGCTTGCAATCAGAAAACAGTATTTTTTTCTAACCAACCCTGAAAACTGACATCGTAATTTAAAATCAAGCATTCTTTTTTAGACTTAAAATTTCAATGTACCCTTTACACAGGAACTTTATCTGCAATTTCTTACAAAAATCCACATAAAACCCTATTTCCAACCATGTCTCTGCCTCTCATCACCCTGGAAAATCTTACACAGCTCTACAAAATCATTCTGCTCCTTTTTCCTTGCTGCCTAAGATTCTGGCTCCTCCATGGCAAACCTCCAGCCTCACCTGAGCAAACGAGCAGAACACATCATCCAAAAACCCTTCATCCATCTGACATTCTCAGAAAAAAAACCGAATCAGCAACGCAAGGCATCTATTTTTGGAACACACCTCCTCTGCAAGCACCAAGGGCTGTAACGAGCAGGCTGTGCATGCAGCTAAATCTGCCTGTGCCTTCTGTGTTGTTAAGTACTAGCATCAACAACTTTTCAGTAGATAGAAAAAGTGTTGCCTAGTTGGTTTGGTATTGAAAATCTACCCCCTACTTGTATAAAATAAGCACATGCTTAATACCAGGATTCTGAAGAAAGACTAGAAAACTACTGTAAGCACCCCAGGACACAGAAAATAAAGATCCAAACTCTGGTTAAGTTCAAGTCCTTGTCCTCAGGGCACACTCTATTAAGAAGCAAGATTAGAAAAATCACAACAGAAAAGTTAGAACAGTTGAGATAATTTGGAACACTGTCACACACCTTTCCACCTGCCCTGCACATGAATTCTCTGCTACTCAGTGAATGCGAAGTAACAATAAATAGCTCCCCCTGAACTGATCCAACACAGGCACTGCTGAAGTAGYTTCCTTCCAACTTTTATGGAGCTTCTGCAATCTTGTGTCCTGACAGGTAATATTGTAGCTTCATTTCACATTTCTGACCCATTGAACTTAAGAAACTCATCATATCTGGTCAATTCTAGGGGCTGCCYCTGCCTCAGAGTCCAAGCTCCAAGCACCGTGGTGCAGAAATGCCCTATTTATAGGAATGCACACTATTTTGGCTATAAATCTCTCGATTTATATTTAATTTTTTACAGGATTCTTTTTTTCAATTTCCATCACAAATGCAAAACAARGTACTTTGAATGAAGATCAGAAATCAGTATTTAAGGTCAGTTTTCTGGAAATCCTGTGCCAACAAAACCTCTGCATTTGTGCAGAACACCAAATGTGATTTTTATGATCATGCAGAACCTATAGTAATGAATACATTGTGGTTTAGTGTCTAAGCAAGAAAAATGTTTTGCCTTGGGCATTCAGAGTGGAATATTTTGGGCTTTACCTTTTCACAAAAAAAAGAAAAAAAGAAATTAAGGTGATGGTGGTGAAGAGACACTTTGATTCCAAAAAGCCCCCAGTATTTTTTAATTAAAGTGCACTAAAATTACATGTCACCTGACAGCAATGCCATTTGACTCTTGGTGTGGGTGCACAAATCACACCTCTTCATGTTTAGGGTGTATTTACCCTAACTACACACACACATTTTACAAGAAATTTGCACTACCAGTACAGCTGATGGATTTAGCTACATCATTGCTGTCTCACACCTCAAACCACTGTTCGACCATCATGTTATCAGAAATGCCAGTATTTCTGCCTGCAGGATATACGGTTAGCAACCAAGTAACAGCAGTGCGTTACAGACTCWCCCTGTGGTTATGATATAACTACACACTGGACTGAATTACATATCAGTCCTGGCTTAAAATAGTGCTTTTGAGAATACAGCAGTGTCTCATCTTTTTTTCTCCTTAAAACTAAGAGGATGTATGTAATTAACCAATTATCAAAGCAGGACATCACCGCAACAGTCAGAATCAYTTCTGCGTGAGCAGCTCTGTGAAATGCTGTTCCTCATTCCTGCACACTATTTCAGAGAATCACGRAACAGTCTGGCTTGGGAGGAACCTTAAAACTCATCTCGTTCCAATCCCCCTGTCTCGGGCTTTTAAAGTCGGGTTTTTAAAGTATAAAAATCCTGTACATCTGACAAAAATTTCTAACGAGCTTCCACCACACCAGGCTGCACAGAGCCCCATCCAGCCTGGCCTTGGACACTTCCAGGGATGGGGCAGCCACATCTTCTATGGGTAACCTGTGCCAATGCCTCTGCACCCAAGTAACCATTTCCCACGGAACAAAATCATTTCCCCGCTGTCACTCAACCGCTTCCACCAGCCACCGCTCTCTTCTCACCCCAAACTAACCCAAACTCCATCCCAACTCCACGCCGGGCCCAGTCGCGACCCTCGACCCACCTCAGGACAACCGCGGCCCTGGGCCGGCCCTCACACCCTGCGCCTCCCCCTCAGTGCCGGCTCCCCGCGCCCGCCCAGCCTTACGGGGCATCCTGGTCAGGACATTGCGCGGTGCCCGCCGCCGCCGCCGCGTCGCCGTYCCGCCTTCAGCGCCCTCCTGCTCGGGGCCCGCGTTGACCATGAGGCTGCGGAGGCGCTGGATGCGCTCGGGGTCGGCGGCCGGCGGGCCCCGGCGGGACGAGCGGGCGGCGGAGGCTCCGCGGCGGGAGGGGGCGGCGCGGCGGCCGCGCGGGCGGCGCAGGCCGCGCTGGAAGCTCTCGTACTCGGCGAGGTTGTTGAAGCAGGGCGCGGCGGGGACGGGCAGCGGCGTGCGCGGCGAGTAGAGCGCCAGCAGCGGGTCGAAGCGGCTGGAGCTCACGTCCAGGCGGCTSGGGCTGGGCGAGCGGCGGCGGGAGCCCCGCGGCTCCGCGCTCGCCGCGCCCGCCTCGTCTTCCTCCATGCCGGGCTGCGGGCGGCCGCACCGCCCCTGGACCCCGCCAGGGGGAGCTAACGCGCAACGCCGCGGGCCTGAGGGCGGAGCGGCCGCCGGGGCGGGAGGAGCCGGGGAGAGCACGGGAGGAGCCCGGGAGAGCACGGGAGAGCACGGGAGAGCAGGGGAGGGGCCCGGGAGAGCACGGGAGGGGCCCGGGGAGAGCCCGGGAGAGCACGGGAGGAGCCCGGGGAGGAGATCGGGGAGAGCACGGGGAGAGCAGGGGAAGGGACCGGGAGGAGATCGGGGAGAGCACGGGAGGAGCCCGGGGAGAGCACGGGAGGAGCCCGGGGAGAGCACGGGAGGGGCCCAGGAGAGCACGGGAGGAGATCGGGGAGAGCACGGGAGGGGCCCGGGGAGAGCACGGGAGGGGCCCGGGGAGAGCACGGGAGGGGCCCAGGAGAGCAGGGGAAGGGACCGGGGAGAGCCCAGGAGGAGCCCGGGCACTGCCGCATCCGGCATCTCGGTACAAGAGACGAGGAGCTGCTGGAGAGCGTCCAGRGGAGGCCACAAAGATATACTGGGTCTTCACTGTCTCTCCTTTATGAGAGAGACTGTGGGAGCTGCATCTGCATAGCCTAAAGACTCGAAAGAGGGTGTCAAAAGGATGGTGCCAAACCCTTCCCGGTGACAGGACGAGGAGCAATCGCCATAAACTAAGACAAAGAGCCAAGAYAGAGATAGGAAGTTCTTAGGGGTAAATGACTGGTGCAGTGATTCTTCAGAATCGTTACCTCACAGTCACTTACATTCTCTTCTTAGGAATCATGCAGCCCATTCTAAAAACTAAAACTTAAACACATTCTCTTACTGCATGTACTTAATACAGAGAAGTAGGGCGGAAGCCCTATGCTATTATAAACTCACAGACTCATTGCCTGTTCTTGCGAAGAACCCACAAAGTTGTAGTTTACATCGGTACTGGCCAGTGGGGATTTTTAAAAAAAAACAAACCACCAATGTGTAAGTTCTGCAGGAAGGGGAAACAGAACAAGCTGATATGTGAATTCATTGGAATCTAACTCAGTACTGACCTTCTTCAGTCATATTTGATCCTTTCTTTTTATCTCCAGTCCCAACTGCTGACTCTCCATTAGCAACAACTGGCCCAATTACTGTTCTGAGACCAGGCTTTTGAACCAGCTTGGTTAGAAGCAGTAACAGCCTTATAAACACCCATCATTATAGCTGTATTTCTACATTGAAATAGGTTATTTCCCTCRAATTCATTACACTGGGACAAGACCCTATCCATTAGCAGAAATATTTCTGCTTTGAGATGTTGCATGATTTTGACAAAGGGTCTTAACTGATAGTTAAACCAGAACAGAACATAGACCAGGCAAAACACATTCCTTCCTTCACTCTAACGGATGACACTGCTCTGTGTCATTCCCAGAGCAATCAGAAAACACCAGCACTAACTGTTGTTGGCTCCCTCTTTGTAGGCACCTGGAATGTTCTGCTGTGTTGTTCCCTGTCATTCCTACACAGTAAGAGAAAGCGAATTCCCAGACCATGGAATATGAGAAAAGATGTCTATCCATGTCCTAACAGAATTCCAGTCTGTATGGAATCTTTATTATTAATTTCACTGTTTGGAACTTTCACCACTTACTAGTACAAGTCCTAGGAATGAGAAAGGCCACATGATAAAACACAGCAGGGAAGATACTATTRTTTTTACTTYTTTAAAGTATAAAAATCCTGTACATCTGACAAAAACTTCTAACGAGCTACAGGAAACGGCTGAGCCACTTCATTTCCTTTCAGTAAGAATCAGACATCAGSCAGGTGAACAGTTTGTCACTTGACTGACTAAACACACCAGCCTTGAAACTTAATACTAGATCCCAAYTGAAGTATTCTGGTCCATCTCAGTTGAAAATGAAAATCAAAATATTAACTTTCTRCTCAGATAAGCAAGCTTTTTTATAGTTCAGCTGTTCGGTAAAATATCTCATGATTTAAATGCTATAGAAATACAGGAAATTTCTATACACTCTTTTTACAAATATACATGTCCAAGGCAGGAACAGTCTTAATTCATAAGTTCTTAACATTCAAAATAGGGTATGATTTCAGCTTTCCATATGGGCATATCCYTGTATGTCAGACAGCACCAGTGCCTTCTTTTTAGGCAACAATAGTGCTAAACCCAATGCAGTTGCTGAAGAGGGTTACAGCCGCCACCATCCGTACTCCTCACTTGCCAACAACCCAAGCAGAGCAAAACGTGAACYACCAGTTATACTCATGAGAGACATCAACCATCCTCAGCCAGAATCTCAGGATATTCCTCCCAGAACTGATCCCCAATGATGTCACAGTGCAGGGGAACAACTTTAGTCTTAGTCCGGGTCACTTCCACTTCTTTTTCTTCYTCTTCCTTTGGCAGTTTTATTTTCTTAGTGAAGACTTCGTTAACCTGAAAATATAGTTGGCATATTAGCAGACATATAAGGCTCCAGAGGGGATTCAAAAATTCTAATAGAAAAAAAATTAATAAAAAAAAACACAGGACAGGAATTTCTTCCACTAATTCTGGATCAATGATGTAATTCTAGAAGGATGAATATTTCCAMGTTACCTTTAAAGCAGAAAAGAGCTAAGCAAACTATGAGCTGAGCTACCTTATTGAAAAAAGTTTGTAATCCCTTTGCCACGGATATACCTGGGACCTAATCCTGGGAAGGATTTGGCCCTGAGGATATACACATTGTCATCTGCTGATACATGTTTCATCTCAATAGTCATAATTTGTATCTAAACAGACTTCAGAGACTGTTTTTTTATATTATACTCATAGAAACAGATATCTCAAAAACATCTCCAAAACAATGAGTCATCTTACACGTCATTATATGACAAAGGTAATTAATTAAAAATATATTTATGCCTAGATATACATTTGACACACATGTGGTGCTCTTACAGTGCACTCTGTCTGGCACAGTGTAACTATTTACAATATGAGCACAAAGCAAGAGGCAATACAGTTTTTTACCTTCTGCCATATTAAGACAGTTCCTTTTCTATACATCAAAGGTTCATTGTTGTAGTTGATGTTGAATTCAGAAAACAAGATTTCATTCTTATCTCCAGCCAAAGTTCCCTGAAAGACAGGAAAAGAAAAATACTCTTACAGAAAATAAACAAATTGTATCTCTAGGGTTTGAGGATGGGCAAATATTGGAAGCAAGGCAAACATTTGTAAAGGTTTTCACCYTTAAGTCACAAGGTTTAATTGCTTCTCTCAACAGAGGAATCAATTCCAACTGCCAAACAAGCATTAAAATGAGAGAGTTTTTATTACAWTTTCAAGACAAATGGAAAACAGTCAACAGATTCCAGAAGAAAACAGGAATAATCTGCTAAAGTCTGCACAAGGAGACAAAACACAAGGGACTGGCAATCAACAGGACCTGAATTCTGCCACTATGCACATGTGTTTGGATACTGGACATTTTATGACATTACTAAGATTTCTRAATTTGCTAATTAAGAACTTAAAACGCTGCTAATACTTGACCAAGAATACATTATTTGCTTATTAATAGTATTAATATCTGTGCAATCAAAGAAGTTGTTGACTCTACAGCAACAACATTATTACAGTCGAAACAGATATGCCAGGGCTATTGGGCAGGCAAAATATTCTGTAAATTTTATATAATTTTTAGCTGTAAAAAAAGTGATTTCAGCAGACTCTTACCCGGAGCCTCTCCTGTGCTTGCACTGGTGTCAAACCACCTCGCTGTACAAGCATCCAGAACACTGTATTATAAAGGTTATTAATATGGCCTAGAGAAAACATAGAAATGAGCGTGAGGAAGATTATTTACCAAATCTGAGTGAACTGCTTAGAAAAAACAGCTTTATTTCCAGAATTGTATCCAAGAAAYAGCCAAGAATAATGGGGAGTTAATATAATCAGTTTCTAAAGAGCATACAATGTTTATGATCCATTTTTAAGGTACTGCACACCACAACTGGAAGACAGATTTTATTACAACTGAAAAGGACAGAGCAGAGGGTGAAGGGTGTTTATGTGTAATGTAAATTATTTTCATTTCAGGAACTAGGTACTAACAAAGCTCTAGAGAGTAAATCCAGTGGTCTGTTCTAGCATGGAATACTCAGCACTTTTGATTGCTACCTGCTGTGAATATGAATATTCACATCTCTTCATTAACAAAGATTACCTTGGCTAAGCCAACTCTGGACATCAAAATTAATTTATTAATTCTATTAGCAGTTCTAATGTTTCCTGTGCTGAACTCACTCTCAGGATGTAGTAAATCTAGTTGCAGTCTCAACACTCCAAATTTCAGCCAGTATTTCTGTAACCATAAAAAGCCCAGACCAACTGTAATATTATTGAAAATTATCACCCTACCTGCTGTTCTTTCACTGAAAATTTTCTAYACAAACACACTGGCAGAAAGAGCATTTCCGAGGAAGTGAACTCAACTGCACAAATCTCTGTTTTTTAGGAACACTTACAATCTGCTTGCCTCCAGCTGAGGTAATCCTTCAAATTCTGGTTGCTGGGATACAACACAATTCGTCCATCAAATCCTGGTGGGTACAGAAGYTGCTGGTCCTTAAAGTAATCCTTCCAATAGAACACGTAACTTGAGGAAAACTGGGAGACCACATGAGTCATGAACTTACTTGCAAACACAGAACAAGAGAAAAAAGGAAAGAAATACATGAGTGTGATTATATATCTGTGGTTATCTGAGGTATCAGTAGTGATAATTCTAGGGGAGAGCAGCATTTTTTAAATAGTGGCCAAAAGGATGAGCAATGGCACAGTCTTTTGATCAGCATAGGCACTGGAAATTACAACATTTTCTTAAAATAATGTCTGTTCATGATGTTTTGATTGTTCATATAATAAGTTGTTTATACAACTTTTTTTAAATCTCTGTATTATTGAGCATATTTTCCTGAAAAATCACATATAAAGAATCCACATGAAAAACCTGAACTAAGTGCAGTGTAAGCACCAGCCCTTCTCCTAAACTCTTTGTGCAGGTAAAGGCAAATCCAAAGAAGAATTATAGAGAGATGTTAGAAACAAGTTCACTTCAATATCAAAGCAGCTGTTACCTTGCTCTTCTTTTAAACCACCTGCTCTTCTTTTTGAAAACAAAACTGTATTCATCACTCTGTCCATAAGCAATAGCAATATCCTCCAATTCTTGCATCACTGTCTGGGCACAYTTGGTCATCAGCTGCAGAGCACGGTCATCATTTGGCTTTTTGAAMTCGTGCTGCTCAGAAAACCTTCAAAGCAAAAAGATTTGTGTAAGAATCCCTTAAAAAGCTACTAAAAATGCTAACCCGCTCATTTTCCTCATATTTGTTTTATATGAATATTGGTTTCCAATATCCTGTCAACACTGACAAAAGAATTCCTTCCAGGTATGAAAAACAGTCACAGAAATCCTCATCAGCCGCTCTGGATAACCCATTCTCTTTCCCACCAGTATCCGACCCTAACCAGTCTTTCAAAGCAGCTGGTTTATGTATTTAAACAGGAAAACCATAACAAATACTACTTTCTGTAAACTCCCTTTTACACAGAGTGTGTTTAATATTCAGTTCAGTAAAAGCAACACTATCAATAAACTTGTCAAAACTCAAGAGCTTTACCAAAACCAGAGATCATATCCCAGTAAGAACCTGTGTCAACTACCGGCCCAGGGAACTGTGAATGACACAGTTCTATTTATCCCGAGGGAAAGTGAATGCCACACAGACACTGACTCCCGACACCAACACACATCCCTGGACACCAGCTGCTG
This sequence comes from Malurus melanocephalus, assembly GCF_030028575.1. Taxonomy (NCBI): domain Eukaryota; kingdom Metazoa; phylum Chordata; class Aves; order Passeriformes; family Maluridae; genus Malurus; species Malurus melanocephalus. Next base: position 537,450 of record NW_026623636.1, read on the forward strand.
TCCCTCCATAAAGCACTGGGACACCATTCCCGTTCCACCCCGCACCAGCGGAGCGCGGGATCGCCCCGGCGCTGCCCGCACCTATGGAAGTTGCGGCCGTCCAGCCGCACCACGATCCAGCAGTTGGGCAGCACCGTGTCGTCCGCCTCGAAGTCCCGCACGTACTCGAACTTGCTCTTGGCCATGGCSGGGCCGCGGCGGCCGCACGGGGAGCGCGGAGCGCAGCCGGCAGCGATGGCCACAGCCGCCCGGCAGCAGCGCAGCATGGCCGGCACGGAAGCGGAAAGAGCCCAGCGACAGCGGCGCCAAACCCTTCCGGGCGGCCAGGAGGAGCGCTCGGTGGTGCCGGCAGAGGGCGGGGAGAACCGGCGGGCGGAGCGCGGGGTGGCTCCGGCAACGGTGCCCATGGCTGCCGCGGGGCGCGGAGCCGCGACTATGGCCCCGTGCGCCCCGGTCCGAGCGCGCCGAGCAACGGGCACGGGATGGGCGGTCGGGGCGGCCCCAGCGGTGGGCGCGGGACGCGGGGACAGCGCCCCCGAACCGGCGGGGCTGGGGCTCGGTGCGCGCCCCGCGGTTGGTGCGGGATGCGGGCTCGGTGCGCGCCGGCGGCGCGGGGCCGCGGGGAGCGTTGGCGCAACGGCGGCGGCGGTCGGGGAGCGGCAGCGCAGGGATGGAGCGCAGGATCCGCCACTGCCGCTTCCGCGCCCGGGCGAGCCCCACGTCGCCCCCCAGGCACATGGGCCCCCTCGGAGGGTTGCGTGTCCAAGTGCAGGAGCACCCGAGCCGGCTCGAAGGAGCAGTGAAGAAGAGCAGGTGCATCTCGGCTCCGGCGGCGGTTGAGAAGGAGGCCCGCGGCGCCATCAGGAGAGAAAGGGACCAAGAACGGGGCAGCGGGGACCGCCAGAACGACGAGAAGGTCCTGGAGCAAAGTGGTAATAAACCCTGGAGAACAGCTGCTGTCCAAACAGAGCGACCCAGCGTGACCTTTGAGGCCCGCCCAGTGAAAGTGGAGAAGAGCGATATCTCKGCTGGATCCCTGTGCGAGCTTGGGAACTCTCCTCAGGAGCAGAATATCCCGGTSTTGTTTCAGTCCTTACCTTCCAGGTCCCACGTACAGCTCCAAGGCSCTCTGCCCTCGCAGCTGATGCATGTGACTCCGGTGCCGGTAAAACAAGTGCCAGTAAAACAAATGCCACTTCAGTTGCAGCCTCTACTGCAGCGTCCCAAGATTGAAACGAAAAACATTCCCCTCACAGTCCTACCCTCGGATTCAGGTATTATGGTCAGAGAGTTTGSAAGGGTCCACTTCACACATGTGACAGGTTATCAGGTGAACATTGAGTAGAAAGGTCATGTTAGAGAACCATCCCTTTGGATAGGCTGGCTTTAGCACAACTTGCACAGCATAAGATACAAACGGAGCGCAGAGTTCTGTAGTGGTTTGTTACAATCAATGCAGTTTTGTCCACTTGCTCCCTGTCTGCATGAAACCCCTTAGAACAATGTTCAGAACTGCACTGAGTTGTGTTTGCAGTTTTAAACTCAGGAATCTGTTTGATTTTTAAAGCTACAAAGTAGTGTTACACCTCTGAGAAAATTTGGACATATTTAATGAAGAGCATTTTGAAACATCTGGATTAGAGGCTTTTTTAAAAAAAAAGTATCTAAACTTTCAAAATTAAATTCTTGAGCAAGGTCTCTTTTCCCTTTATTGGTGTGAAAGAGTTAATTTCTAAACCTTTTCCAGAGAGGAAATTGATTGCTCAGGGATCAGTTTTAAGGGGCCTGGGGATTTATCATGTTGCCAGCTCTATTTAAGTGCAGCCTGTGTTTACAAAGAGCCAAAGCTACATATCATGTGACAATCATTTGGGAGCACCGGTTCTTCCAACAAAATGAGTGTCCAAATCCAAGAAAGGGAAAAAAAAACCCCAAACCAACACAACAAAATGCAAACAGAAACCCAAAACAGCAACAACCTCTGCTGAAAAGGCAGGGACTGCACAGGTGTGGAACTAAAGARCCCTACCGTCCTTAGTGCTAGACCCTGCATCCTTAGGGCTTTGGATACATTGTTCTGGTGGGGATAACAAATTTGCAGTGATGTGGTCTCTGCTATATAACGTTTAGTTTATAAATTCATAAGAAAACAAGCCAACTGAAATCCAAACTGGTGTGTTAGCAGTCCCATGTTTCTTGCTTTTTTTAAAATTATATGTAATAAAAGCCAAGTAACTGATTCCTTGTGCAGTGACTCAGTGAAGGGCCATAGGGCATACTCAGCCTTCATTATTTTGTAGGAACTGCTCCCCAAATGTGCACTGAGTTTCATCTCTTCCAAAGCTCTCCTGATGCTGTTGCCAAATACCCTCTGGATGTAATATTGAATGTGACCTGCTGTATTCCCTGGAAGATGACGATCTCTCCTTGCCTTGTTGCTTGCACAGGGATGCCAGACACTCCATTCAGCAAGACCAAAAGTGGCCGTGTGAAGCGCCCGATGAACGCGTTCATGGTGTGGGCGCGGATCCACCGCGCTGCCGTGGCCAAAGCCAACCCGGGTGCCAACAATGCAGAGATCAGTGTCCARCTGGGCCTGGAGTGGAGCAAACTCACTGAAGAGCAGAAGCAGCCCTATTATGAGGAAGCTAACAAAATAAAACTGAGGCACAGGGAGGAATTTCCTGGTAAACATCTTATTTATTTACCCGAATGCTTTAGAAGTGCAAGGCTTTTTGGAAAATTGATCTCTTGCATTATAGCAAGTTGCAGAGATAGGAAAAAAAATTACAGCTATATCAAACGCACAATCCCGTGTGCCTGAAACCATTTTAATTTTTTAAAGCATTCAAAATGATGGTGCTTAGAATACTGCAGCTACAGAAATTCTTCTGAATACTTTAGCAGTCTAATGGCCAGARAATGAATTTGTTGTGAACACGACCAGCTGCATCAGTTTCCTTGCTCCAGAAGGAGCTGCCCAGGTGGCCTGTGGTGACACATGCATCCATTCCTTGAAAGCAGGAAAGGGAAATGTCACAGGAAGCACAAACAGCATTGTATTCTGTGGGATTCTTCAATGTGTAGACTTGGGGTTCCCAAATAATGGTGTGGAAAATGTTGTTTCCCAGTCTTTTGTCAAGTGTTAAAAATTCGTACTCAAGAAGTTCATTTATCCAGAAGGTAAAGGAGCATAAGTGCTTTGAACACTTTTAAAAAAGCTGTGGAGATACCAGGTGTAATGATCCTTTCTGTTGTCATAATGCTGCTAGTTCATGATCTTGTCTAATCTGTCRTAAACAAGGAAAAGAGCATCACTCTCCCTCTATCCCTTTTTCCTTGCATCCTTCAAAAGAAGAAAAAAAGTATTTCTTTAAAGTTTTATTAAGAATTAACCTGTGTAAGAAACCACTTTAAATTTATAATGTATTTTTATGTCTGTTAGTGTGTGATTAATGTTGTCAGACAAAGGCAAATGTACTCTTCCAAAATCTATCCAGGGTTCCTAGTGGGTCATATTTTCTGTTATGTCTCGTAACCTCTCTCTCTTGTGAGACTTTAAGGGGTTAAGGAAACAATGAGGAAAGATCCAAATTTTGAATAGCTGTGGTTTTCTTCCACACTGAAAGCTCACGCTAGAGTGAGTATCATGTTCTCCTTAATGTGCTTTCCTCAGCTGGGCCACGTCACTGCCCACTATTCTGTATTTCTTTATCTCACAAGCAAGTACTACTTGGTAACGTTTCATCAATTCCCAAATATTCCTATTTCATTCCCATCTGCAGTAAAATTCCCCATTTCCAGCTCACCAAAAGAAGTGGCATTGCCATTGCCTATAGGAGCAGCTTTTGGACTTGTCTTATCAGATCCTTCAGAATTAAAGATAACATAGCTTTAGATAAASAATAAGACCATCCAAAAATTTGGTGTCTGAATTTCTTTTCATCTCTGACAGGTTGGGTTTATCAGCCAAACAAGAAAAAGTGTTCTCCACCGCCTGGTTCTGCTGCATTTTCAGGCACTTCCCAGAGTACCATCACTACAAATCCAGCTGGCACCCTTCCCTTCTCATCACCTACTTACTCTTTTGTCAACTCCAAYGTTAAGAACGGTATTGGACGTCCAGTCTGTGAGTTTTCAGTAGTGAATTGTTTTAAAGATTCAGAATKTACCTGTTCTAGTAGGAGTTTGTATTTTCAAGAGCATGTAGAGGCAGGGCAAGAGGGAGTGGCTTCAAACTGAAAGAGTTTTAGATCAGATTTTGGGAAGAAACACTTTGCTGTGAGGGTGGTGAGGCCCTGGCACAGGTTGCCAAGAGAAGCTGTGGCTGTTGCCCAACATTTTCTCCACCTCACACTGGAAGGATCTTTCTTTTTACAAGGAAGTCCCTACTGGCAGTGATTTGGGGTGTAGTGGGAGGGCCTCCAGTCCAGTGTAAGAGCTGATCTGTGTATCCCTTTGTGAAAGAGCTCTTACTCAGTCCATGGATAGTGGATTTCAACAGCAAGTAACTCAAATCCAGTCAATCTGGATCCTGACAAGGGCTGCTTTCTTTACAATGAGACAAGAAWATGAAATGCCTGATTATGCTGTATGGTAATACTTGGAGATATTAAGAAAAAAAAAAGACCACTCAGCTTTTTCTGGTGAAGTTCTGAGTTAGTGATGTTTGAAAACTCTTAGGCAACGTGTTCTGAAATCTTTTCCTGTAAAGGCAGCCCTGTTGAGGTGTGATTTGAAAGTGTACATTGAAGTTTGTGCTCTGTAAAACATTTCAAAGGGGGATTGTCTAGTGGTTACATTCATTGGTGAAATAAGGAAACATTGGAGATTAGGGTGTTTTTATTGGAGATTARGGTGGTTTAGGCTCCTCACCATGCAGATTTATTACAAATTCAGCTCACTCCAACTTGGTAGACTTGTGAGAACTTCTGAGCTTCAGGCATTGAAGGACAAGACATAGCCCTCACCAGACCCACAGCACTAACACTCATTAGCCACTTCCACTTCCTTTGAGTTTCTGTGGAAGGAAGCTTTAACATGTGGGCTCCAAATCCACATATTGGTTACATGACATGAGTTGCTGGGAAACAGCTGGMAAGAGATTATTCTGTTTCTGCTCAGAAGTGCTGTGGTTTGCTCTGTGCTGCTGTTTATTGRAACTCTGTTTCATGTCTGATAAAATAACTGTTTTGTTTCCTGAAGGTGAGTCTTCTGCCATCCGTCTGCCAGCTTCTTCCATCCAGCACGCTGGRCCCATGACTCTTTTCCAGACCACGGCTGCAAGCACCACCTCAGTGGCTGTTGCAGTCCCAACCCTGCCCCTGCGCCCTGTGGTTTCATCACAGCACTTTGCAGAACCTGCTCAGACAGAAGCTTTTGTATCGTCGTCTGGGCTCAATTTCTCCCTGAAGAGACCTGCGCCYGTTTTCGCTGAGAGCTTCAGCAGCAGAAACCCAAGCAACACCGGTGGCAGGTTTTCTGTGTCTAACAGTGAGATTCCAGGGATTTCTGTTTTTCCTAGAGGCATAGCTCTTCCCCAGGCTACCCCTTTTATTCCYTCATCCGCCTACGTGTCAGCTCCCGTTGGACAACCAGCCAGTCTGTTTGGAGGAACTCCTCAGTTTCCATTTTGCCACCCTTCCTTTATACCTGGACCTCGCTGTTTCCCCTCAAGGTAACGAAACCATTCCAATACCAGTAAGAAYAAATGCTGAAAGGCAGAGAGTTTTTTGATTTGCAGAAAGCAGATGGAGCATTCAGAAGGAAAAGAGCTCTTACCTTCCTGTAGCTGCTGTGTGGTGTGACCCCCTGGCCTCAGGCTGCTCGTAATAGGTGCCCAGTTATTGAAGGCTCCGTAGAATTATTGCAGTAATTGGCACTCCCAAGGCCATGGAAAACAGAAGTATGTTCTTTCCACTTTATGGGTCTAAGTGCAGTTGATTTCTGCAGAAGAGCATTAGGTAGAGATAATGTAAATGTATTTTGAAAAAGGTCAGATAGAATTAAAGTAGGTGCATCCTGGAGATGGTCTCCTGGGTAAACTATGATGGCCAGAAGTGCTAGTATTTCTGAAATCCAGCCTGGTGGGAAGTGTCTGCAGAATTCTTATGTAAGTAGAAATTTCTAGATCTTCCTTTTCAGTCTCTGAACAGTCAACCTCTGAGAGAGGAGTGTTCTTGCAGCATAAAAGACTTTCGTGATTTCATACATTAATGGACTTCTGAAAGCTGCCCGCTTTGCTAATGCCAGGGTCTTTATAATACAATAATTTATAAGTTCACTATCCTATAAATTCATTTCTTGCATACAAGAACCATGATTTCCGAACTGAAAGTGCAGATGTATGCAATAAAAATTTAAATATTAGATTGGAATGATGAGTAGTCCCCTTGAAACTTCGATAGATATTGTGTCAATGCCTTTACCATGTCTGCACTGTACAGTTCTATTACTTCTTCAGATATTTTGTTTTCTCCACAATGAATTTCTCTAAAACACTGTAAATCACAATCCCTGTGTCATTCTGCATCAGAATAAAAATTCAAGCATCTGCCACTGGAGGAATACAGTTCCATTTGACATAGTAACTTCCTGCAATCTACTATGTGGTTACTTTTTAAAAATTTATCACTGCATTCTTTAAATATTAACGTTGCCAACCACATATTGGKCACAAGGATTCCCTGTCCTGTTTATTACAGTGTAACAGATGCAAGAGCTCACCAAAAATAATAAATAAGAGCGTTATACCACAGGTCTGTCACAAATTTTGCTATACAGACATTACACAAATGGACTTTTGATTATTTGTTTTATTCATTTTTTATGTTGGTTAACTCACTGCAGGCTGGTTTATCCATTATTTTATTGATAAATACAGTGGGGTTTATCTTTGTTCTCAAAGCAACCTCGTGTGTGTATGAGGTTGAAGAGATGCTTATGCACAGATATTGAATTTGGAAGACGCTTGTATGATCCTAGTGCTGAAATTAGGCATGGTTTTAAAGTTTGTATGTTTTAAAAAATAAATAAGGATAAGCTGAATAGCACAAGATCAGGGTCCTTATGCAGTCCTGCATTTCTGAAACCCAACTGTGAATCTCTTTCCTTGCAGCACATTCCCACTCAGAGCTCCGTTCAGCTACGGGAATTTCTCCAGCTCAGTGCCTCAGTGCTTTGGCTTTTACGAAGAGAGGAACCAAAGGCAGGAGGTGATATTTTCCACTCTGGATGAAGACTATCGTTTCAGGACCTACTCAGACGAGAGGCTGCGTGAGAACCAGCACGTGTGTGAGAGCCCTGGGCTTGTGTCCTGTCAGAGCACCTGCAGCGAGGAGAGAGTTTTGAGCCCCCTGCCACAGCTGGACGTGGAAGTGGTCGAGGAGGTTTTGCCATCCCCCCCATCTACTCCTTCCAGCACTTACATTGTCAATGTAACTGATAGTGATGAGGAAGAAGAAGTAAAGCTTTTTCAAGTATTGTAATTTTTAGAACAGATTTTATTCCATAGAGATATGAAATGGGAAATAAATGTTTTCCTCAACACCACCTTTTCAGTCAGTGTGTTCAGTGGGAAACCCAGGTGGCTTTAGTAAGTTGAACAGGTCATTTTGAAGAGTCTGATGAGCTGTTTGGACAAGAGGAAAGTCTTATAAATAGTAGAAAATGCCTGTTCATTTCTAAATTCTCACTGAAAGCTGATCTGGCCTGCAGGAATGCATGKGGCCAAATGCACTAATTCCTCCACAAGTATGTTTCCGGGTATAAAACAGCTGTTTGTGGGATCATTCTCTAAATCTAAGTTTTGTCTTCTCCCACCTTTCCTTTTATACCCTGTGGAGTAGGATATGAGACATATTTTAGTGCACCAGAATCTAGAGCAACTGTTGTGTTTAACTCTACCAGGCTCAGAGGAAGATGGTTTAACACATCCTGGATGTACTAATGGGAAACTAAATGTAAGGGTGATCCCTTCTTCCTCCCAGCCAGAGCTGATGTTTTGGGCTGGTTGTCAGGGATCTGTGTCTGCAGGTCTGTCCCTGGAGTCAGCCCTCAGCTGAGTCTCTTGGAGGTTCTCATGTCTCATTTACAGAAGTGAAAATTACACAAACAGCTCACTCAAACGTGGCTTCCTCTGCATCATCCTTCAGCATCCTCTGGCAGCTCTGCAGCAAGGAAAATATGATAGAAGAGGTTTTTAGTTTCCATTTCTAGGTCATTTTCAGCTCACCTACAAACTTCTAAATGCAGATTYCTTCTCCTCTTGCAATGTGTGATGTGGCCAGTCTAGGCCAGCACGGGCAGAGCCACTCCCTTGGTGACCCTGTGCCCTCCTGCAAGCTTTCACAGCAGTGCAGAGGGTAATTGGGAGATAAGAGGGACATGTTCTACTCTTTTATAATTATTTTCTTCTTTACTGTTTACCTTAATCTAAACTAAAAACCACCTTTCATCCTTCTCAGCTTGAAAAACAGGTGCAGATTTTCTCTACAAAATTTGTTTTCCTCCATTTATAGAGACAACTTTCTTCTCCAAAATCACTGGATTTTTATGGATTGGATGTTATTAAAAGCCCATGTGCTGATACACCTGTTTCCTTTCTCTTATGAGAATGAGCTGCTTCAGTATAATCCCCGTTGTGTTTTAGAAGTTTGACAGGCAGCACAGGGAGGATTACAGCATTTCTCATGTGGAAATACAGTTGGAGATGTGTCTGCAGATAAAACCTTCAAGTTCACTTGCCTGTAGGAATGAAACAAAAATCATAGCAGAAAGTGGTAGCAGTGCCCCACCATTTCAGAGGAGCCCAGAGAGAGCTTTGATACCCTTTTGCTATCAGCACATCGGGACAAGCCTTTGGCTAGCTCCTGATCATCTTACAGCACTTCTCCCTCTTTGGCAGGACAGCTGTTCCAGGGCCTTTCCAAATGTTCCTGCTGTCCCACATGGGTGGTGGAAAACCAGAGCTAAACAGAGTATTCTGGGTCAGCTGTAGCTGTTCTTAAATGTGAAGGCTCAGGGTAAAGCAGAATGTTGTTAAATCTCCGGTTTCCCYCACGGATTCACAGCCTCCCTCCTTKGATCATTTCAAATGATCTGAACAAGAAGAATGTTCTGTAAGATGGGAGATTTCCCATTCCACTCAAGCCAGCCAAAGTCCTGACATTTCTCTCATCAGTGAGTGTCTGTAATGCAGAAATTAGGCAGGACAGTCTTCTCCCTTCTCCTGCCACGACTTTGATTCTGGGTAACGTTTCCTTCAGTGTCAGCAGGAATCTTTTCAGAGCACTTTGTTCCACAACCTTTCCTATCTCTGACGAGAGTTCCAATGAAATATTAGGGAGCTCTGATACACGTCCAAGTCATTCTCTGCTCAACTCTGTTTCTTGAACTGGCATTCTCCTCTCTAGCTCCATTTCCTTCTAGGTGCCTAATTCTTAATTTATTATGAATAAAAATGGAGAATCATCACCTTTTGCTCTCCAGCTAACAGCAACAGCATTAAATCATCTTGCAAATGGTCAAGAAAGTGCAGAGCACCCTTTGCAAAAGCTCAGTTGTGCCCTGGGGAGGCTGAAACACCTCATTGTCGAGCCTAAAGAAGAACCCTTGCTGCAGGTGCTGCACAGAGGATGCTGCTCCATGCCTTGGCCCCGGGGCATGTAACAGATGAGGGAACAGAGCAGACTTCAAATTCTCAGCTGATGCTTTTAATCAGGCAGTTTGGATCATGGAGGAAATGAGTCTGAGCCTGTGTAATCTTTAGATAGCCAGAAGTCTGACCTTTTTCTGTGAAATCCAGCAAATGTGGAAGAGCTTTTTGAAGAGGTGGGCACAGGGCAAGATCTGACTCACCCTGTGCCAGAAGCAGTGTCACAACACCTAAGTGCTGTTAATAAGCACTGCAAATAATCCTGAATCTGTCCATGCAACAATGTCTCAGTAACGTAAATTATATATGTATATATATTTATATTAACCTGATATATATATTTATATATTAACCTATATATAGCCACTGCACAGCCTGTCGTTATATTTTTATACAGGGGATTTCTGGTGATTATAAATTAAGACATCAATTCTCATATTACAAGATCCAAAGATATAAATATCATTATACTACAAATGCAAATATTGCACATATTTTATTTTTATGACACTTGAATGCTGAAAACCATAAGAAGCAGATAGTTGTTGGCCTAAATATTCTACTAAACTTAAAACAATGCTTCTTTTATTATATTTTATGCTTTTTTGAGCTGATTTGCTTTTAGAGAAATATATGAAGCAGTCCCTTTGAAGATTTGTTGTACTGAGAAAGTTTGTGACAATCTTTTAGTACAAGCATATATGTTCCACATCAAAATGTTTCATTTTTTTTCCTTTGGGTAGATAGAAATTTTATCCAGGGATGAAAGCAGAGTAGCTAAATTTGTGTCTAAATTTGGCTTGCATTTTTACTTATTTATAATATGGACATGCACAATAGTGCCATTGTTTTTTTCTATATTACAGGCAGCTATAAATAAGTGGGGGAATTCACAGGAAAAAAAAAATCAAAATTTCCCTTCAGGATATTCCATATGATTAGAAAAGAGCTGAAATTTTGCCCCTGTATTTTTGTTCTGGGAAACAACGAGATTTACTTGTGTCATGAAAATTCATGACCTTTCTGTGGGTCAGCTAAAATGTTATTTATGGCCCTCTCACCCTGATTATTCCCTTTAGGCATCCCTACAGTGCCCTAACTTTCCTGTGCCAGGGTGATACCAGGAATAACCTGACCTTCACAAGATTAGAGGTGTTCAGTGTGGGAAGTGAGGGGGCACAAAGGGGGCATGTGTGAACTGTGGACCAAAACGGTATCTGCAAATGGAAACAGTCACATTTCCTCTGGGCAGCCATGGCAGGAGCCAGCAAGACCTTCAGAACAAGAGAGATTAGAAGTTTCAATAGCATAAATAATTCTCTGGACAAAAGACAAAATCATTGCTGTTATCTGGCAAACCTTTACTTTAAAGGGAGTATTCATTTCCTACCAGGCTGATTTACTGCTACACTCTGAAACCTATCCAGGTGCAAATTCTCCCCATTTCTCATTTCCCTGGTGGTTTACCAACACAACCACTTTAACTATAGAGATGAATGGGAAGGGTTGAATGCACAAAGCAGATCAATGTCTGTCTGAAGAGTAGGGCTAAGAGGTAATGGCACTTCCTGCCACTCGGAGCTGACCCCATAAAAATCCCTGTCAGTCAGCCCTTGAGTGGGGCTGCAGTTGAACTGCCTGGGAGTCACTGACACGGGGAATGCAGTTATTTTCTGTGAGCTCAGCATGTGCAAGGAGCTTCTAGAGCACCTCGGAGCTCCAGTGTTTGCAGCTGGTGATCCCAGCGTGGCCCCATTAATTTGGGCTCTCCTCTCCTGCACCCCTGAGCCCGCAGGCTGATTGAGCAGTGAGACACAGAGCCGGGCAGTGCTCTTAGTGCTGGGCTCCCTGAAGGGCACAGATCCAGCAAAGAGATTGTTTGTGGGCTTCAAGCCATGGCTCAGCCCTGAAGGAAGCAGGAGAAGGCAGGGATGCTCTTTTGGGAGCCTCGGGGCAGTGAGTGGATATCCCTGATGGGCAGCACAAGGAATATGAGCTGTGGGTGTTCCCAAGTCCTTCCTCAAGCCTTGCCCTTCCATCGACCATCGGGGAGAGGCAGTGAACATCCTTTTGCTTCTGCCCTTATTTACAGGCACACAAAAATCTACCCGGTATCCCCTCAGCTGTCTGGGAGTAATGCATTTCCCAGGAGTGGAGAGATTTAAGATGTCTCTGAACGACGGACTCAGCTATTATAAGAGTGAACATAAATATAGCAAACAAATAAATAAACAACTCTTCAGCCTCTTGAGCTCCTTCCTTCCCGCAGCTCTCCCCTCTTTCCTAGCWTTGGAGGCACAATGGATTTCCGTGCTGGCGAAGGCGCTGAAGGGGGGGTTTGCAGAGGGAGCCCCAGGGAGGTGCTGAGGCTTCCCCGGAGCGGGGACAGAGCCCCGAGCAGCCCCGTAACGCAGGGCAGAGCCTCTGGAGCACCGGGAACAATCCCGGCATGAGCTGACAGAGAAGAGAGGAGGGGGCTGCAGGGCGGACGCGGAGCGGTGGGAGGAGAAAGCGGGTTTATAGGGCGGGTTTATAGGGCGGCGGCGGCGGCGGAGCGCGGTCCTTGCCCGGAGCCATGCGGGGCCGGGGGCTGCTCTGCGGCATCGCCCTCTCGCTGCTGCTGCGGCCGCCGCCCCGTGAGTGCGGGGTGCTCGCTCTGAGTGCAGGATTGTCTGAATGCGGGGTGCTCGCTCTGAATGCGGGGTGCTCGCTCTGAATGCGGGGTGCTCGATCTGAGTGCGGGGTGCTCGATCTGAGTGCGGGGTGCTCGGCCTGAGTGCAGGATTCTCTGAGTGCGGGGTGCTCGGCCTGAGTGCAGGATTCTCTGAATGCGGGGTGCTCGCTCTGAGTGCGGGGTGCTCGCTCTGAGTGCGGGATGCTCGGCCTGAATGCGGGGTGCTCGGTCTGAGAGCAGGATTCTCTGAATGCGGGGTGCTCGGTCTGAGTGCGGGGTGCTCGGTCTGAGTGCGGGGTGCTCGGCCTGAATGCGGGGTGCTCGCTCTGAGTGCGGGGTGCTCGCTCTGAGTGCAGGATTCTCTGAATGCGGGGTGCTCGGTCTAAATGCGGAGTGCTCGGTCTAATTGCAGGATTCTCTGAGTGCGGGGTGCTCGGCCTGAGTGCAGGATTCTCTGTCTGTGTGCGGGATTCTCTGTGTGCGGGATTCTCTGTCTGAGTGCGGGGTGCTCGCTCTGATTGCAGGATTCTCTGATTGTGGGGTGCTCGGTCTAATTGCAGGATTCTCTGAGTGCGGGGTGCTCGGTCTCAGTGCGGGGTTCCCGGCCCGCGATAGCCCCGCCCCCGAGCTCCGGGGAGGGAGCGCCCGGGGAGGAGGGATGGATGGATGGATGGATGGATGGATGGATGGATGGATGGATGGATGGATGGATGGATGGATGGATGGATGGNGAGGTGTTCAGTGTGGGAAGTGAGGGGGCACAAAGGGGGCATGTGTGAACTGTGGACCAAAACGGTATCTGCAAATGGAAACAGTCACATTTCCTCTGGGCAGCCATGGCAGGAGCCAGCAAGACCTTCAGAACAAGAGAGATTAGAAGTTTCAATAGCATAAATAATTCTCTGGACAAAAGACAAAATCATTGCTGTTATCTGGCAAACCTTTACTTTAAAGGGAGTATTCATTTCCTACCAGGCTGATTTACTGCTACACTCTGAAACCTATCCAGGTGCAAATTCTCCCCATTTCTCATTTCCCTGGTGGTTTACCAACACAACCACTTTAACTATAGAGATGAATGGGAAGGGTTGAATGCACAAAGCAGATCAATGTCTGTCTGAAGAGTAGGGCTAAGAGGTAATGGCACTTCCTGCCACTCGGAGCTGACCCCATAAAAATCCCTGTCAGTCAGCCCTTGAGTGGGGCTGCAGTTGAACTGCCTGGGAGTCACTGACACGGGGAATGCAGTTATTTTCTGTGAGCTCAGCATGTGCAAGGAGCTTCTAGAGCACCTCGGAGCTCCAGTGTTTGCAGCTGGTGATCCCAGCGTGGCCCCATTAATTTGGGCTCTCCTCTCCTGCACCCCTGAGCCCGCAGGCTGATTGAGCAGTGAGACACAGAGCCGGGCAGTGCTCTTAGTGCTGGGCTCCCTGAAGGGCACAGATCCAGCAAAGAGATTGTTTGTGGGCTTCAAGCCATGGCTCAGCCCTGAAGGAAGCAGGAGAAGGCAGGGATGCTCTTTTGGGAGCCTCGGGGCAGTGAGTGGATATCCCTGATGGGCAGCACAAGGAATATGAGCTGTGGGTGTTCCCAAGTCCTTCCTCAAGCCTTGCCCTTCCATCGACCATCGGGGAGAGGCAGTGAACATCCTTTTGCTTCTGCCCTTATTTACAGGCACACAAAAATCTACCCGGTATCCCCTCAGCTCTCCGGGAGTAATGCATTTCCCAGGAGTGGAGAGATTTAAGATGTCTCTGAACGACGGACTCAGCTATTATAAGAGTGAACATAAATATAGCAAACAAATAAATAAACAACTCTTCAGCCTCTTGAGCTCCTTCCTTCCCGCAGCTCTCCCCTCTTTCCTAGCTTTGGAGGCACAATGGATTTCCGTGCTGGCGAAGGCGCTGAAGGGGGGGTTTGCAGAGGGAGCCCCAGGGAGGTGCTGAGGCTTCCCCGGAGCGGGGACAGAGCCCAGCGCAGCCCCGTAACGCAGGGCAGAGCCTCTGGAGCACCGGGAACAATCCCGGCATGAGCTGACAGAGAAGAGAGGAGGGGGCTGCAGGGCGGACGCGGAGCGGTGGGAGGAGAAAGCGGGTTTATAGGGCGGGTTTATAGGGCGGCGGCGGCGGCGGAGCGCGGTCCTTGCCCGGAGCCATGCGGGGCCGGGGGCTGCTCTGCGGCATCGCCCTCTCGCTGCTGCTGCGGCCGCCGCCCCGTGAGTGCGGGATGCTCGCTCTGAGTGCGGGGTGCTCGGTCTAATTGCAGGATTCTCTGAATGCGGGGTGCTCGGTCTGAATGCGTGGTGCTCGGTCTGAGTGCAGGATTCTCTGTCTGTGTGCGGGATTCTCTGTCTGTGTGCGGGATTCTCTATCTGTGTGCGGGATTCTCTGTCTGAGTGCGGGGTGCTCGCTCTGATTGCAGGATTCTCTGATTGCGGGGTGCTCGGTCTCAGTGCGGGGTTCCCGGCCCCCGACAGCCCCGCGCCCGAGCTCCGGCTGCGGGAGCGCCCGGGGAGGGGGGTTGGATGGATGGATGGATGGATGGATGGATGGATGGATGGATGGATGGATGGATGGATGGATGGATGGATGGATGGATGGATGGATGGGTTGGACTGGGGGATCCTCCTGCTTTTCTTACAGCAAACACAAAGCTCCCTCTCCTCTCCCACCCCGGCTTGGTGCTGCCCGATCCCGGGGTGCGGAGGGCCCGCGGGTGCTGAGCCGCTCCTCTTTTCTCCGCAGCCGCCGCCGCTGAGATGCAGCTCCAGCCCGAGGTGGTGGTGCCGCGCTGGGCAGCCCCGGGCGGCCCCGACAGCCCCAAG
Source organism: Malurus melanocephalus (assembly GCF_030028575.1). NCBI lineage: Eukaryota > Metazoa > Chordata > Aves > Passeriformes > Maluridae > Malurus > Malurus melanocephalus. The sequence goes on from NW_026623636.1 coordinate 552,606, forward strand.
GTAGGTCGCGCCCAGCGCTTCTTTTGTGTTTTGTTTTTTGCAGATTTACCTTCCCTGGGGCAAGGGGATGTCGCGGGTGGCACCGCGCCCGGCGATGCGCGTTTGGGGTTTGTGCCGATGAGGCGCGGGGATGAGCCGGGAGGCGCCGCAGCTCCTCCAAAGCCCAGGAAAGGCTGTGTGAGCTGGCTGGCAGATCTGGGAACTGCATCCACCCTGCACTCTGCCATGCTTTAAAGCCTGGCTCTGTATCTACCGAATCTGTGTCTGTGAAAGGGGAGCAGGGCTGTACAATCAGTGGCATTTAGGGCTCGCTGGATAGAAGGATCTGCTGCAGAAGATAAGCCCAGAAAGCCATCTGTGTCCTGGGCTGCATCAAAAGAAGTGTGACCAGCAGGTCAAGGGAGAGGGTCCTGACCCTCTGCTCTGGTCAGGTGAGCCCCACTGCAGTGCTGTGTCCAGGATCCACAGCACAGAAAGGACATGGACCTGTTGGAGCCAGGCCAGGGCTGGGCAGTGAAGATGCTCTAAGAGCATCCTATGAGAGCATCCTATGAAGACAGATGGAAAAAGTTGGGGTTGCTCAGCCTGAAGAAGACTCTGGAGAGATTTTGTAGCACCTTTCAGTACCTAAAAGAGCTACAAGAGAGCCAGACAGGGACTTTTCACAAGAACAAGAGAGAAAGGGGTGAGGTATACATTAGATATTAGGAATAGATTTTTTGACTGTGAGAGTGGTGAGGCCCTGGAAKAGGTTGCCCAGAGAAGCACCACCCCTGGATGTGWGCAAGGCCRGGCTGGAAAGGGTTTTGAGCCATCTTTCCTCATGGAAAGTATTCCAGCCCATTGGCATGGGGATGAGAGGATCTTTTAGAYCCCTTCCAACCCAAAYCRTTCTCTRGTTCTGTGAATCCCAGCTGTGAGGCTTCACTGGGTAAGCAAAGCCATCCAGCAGCTCCGGTGTCACTGTCAGTACAGATCTCACCCCTGCTGCTGTTGCATAGATGGATGAAGTGATGTGTCAATAGTCTCAAAAATTCTCACAATCACTGGGGTCCAGGCAACATMAAACACAAAACAGAGTTCAGTTTCTCAGGGTTGGTGTTGCTGCAATCAAGAAGTAATTGCAGTTGCATGATGAAGTGAAAGAGGAAAGTCCAGAGAGTGTTTTTGACGCTGAGAACAAAAAAAAAGGGAAGCTAGAGCATTATGGAGAGATGCACTTTCCTTGAATTAAGTGGTGTTATTTGGGATGAATGGGYCTTTTCCCTATGATGAGACTTTCTAAAACTCATCATTGTGTCATATTACACATGCAGAAAGCTACAATGATTCTCTCATGATCTCAATTCTCTTGCAATGCTGCTGCAAGTTTGGGTTCTGTTATTGATGGTGATGCAAATACATCTGCACAGCGTTTCCCCTTATACAAATTTGTTGAGTCTCAGGGGTCGCACTTGGTTTGTTTTAGGCAATTCCTGTTGGCTCAGAAATGAGTGTTAGCAAAGCTTCTATGCAGCTGGGATATTTCATTTACAGAGCAATTGATGGATTCTGAAGCAGTGGGATTACTGAAGGAGAAGGGAGGGTGATTTTAATAATAATGTGTTTGCACAACCATTGTGAAGAGACTTTTGTGATGATGGAGACCCTCAGCTAAGGGCAAGGCAAACTCCTGTGCTTTCATTTTAGGGAAACAGAGACCTGCCCTGAGATGAACTGAGCACCTGTGATTCAGTAAATGAAACTCTGSCTCTTGCAATTATCCCTTATTGTATACCCTAAATGTATTAACTTGTTTTGCATCATCTGTGTGGGCCTGGTGCCACATCCTGGAAACCGATGGAAGGATGAGCAAAACCCAGAATRTGAGCAGGGAGCTGATGAAAAGAGACATTTGTTTTTGATGAAATGGCAAGTGAGCATATCTCTGGCCTGACAGAAAGTGCCATTCAGTCAGCCTTGCTTTATTTCACTTTCAGTGTTCTGTTCTGCAAAGTCTCCTCCAACGCWGATTTAGAAAATACCATGGGTTAACAATTTCATCAGCCCTCATGATTTTTTTTTTCTTTCAGATGAATAGAGAAGCACATTGGTACAGTAATATGAATTATTTCTTTCCCGGGGAATATTTTCATCCCTTTCTTTATGAGAAAGCATTCAGACTCAGAAACCCCAGCTGACTTTAGGCAGTGGCTCTGCTTTAAATGAAGATAAACTGCAGTGCCTCTTCTAGTTGATCCTCTAAGAATCTTATTTTCTAAGCTTTCAGTGTCTGGAAAAATTCTTTCTTTTTTCAATATTGGGGTTAGTGCATGCATTTGCCATTGCACCAAGGAATTGAGGTGCATTCTGTTTGAACCAGCAGAGCTTGGGGAGGCTATGGCTTTCCTGTGTGCTGCTGTGAAGCCAAATTGSAAACCAGGGCTGTGGTGTGTGTCTGAACACAGTGCAGAGTGCTGTCATGGTTCCCTGGGACTAAAACAACAACAGCTGTGAAATACTGCTGCAGTCTGGAGGCATCCGAGGGACACTGTTGCTGCCTTTTACTGGCACTTTCTGTGAGCAAAGGAACGATGTGAAAATCTCTGAGAGGCGTGATTCCTCTCCTCCTGAAATAGGCTCCTAAAAATGTCTTTCTGCTGTGACAACAAAGGAAGCTTTGGTTAACCAGCTCAGATGTTTGACTCTTCAGCCTCTGGGGCGAGTTGGGATGTGCTGTGATGTGGTGCTGAGCACAATGKACAAGAGAAGGAGGTGCAGGGAACTCTTCCCACCCAACTGCACCACCAAGCACCCCAAACCCAGGACTTGTTGCCTTGTCTGAGCACATTATTCCTCCTGAGACACCAGGAGGTGTTTCTAGCTCTGCCTCCTGGCTCTGCATGGCTGTGCTGTGGGATGCAGGGATCCTCCTGGAGCTGAGAGCCACCGTGGCACATCCCTTCCCTTCCCCATCACTCCAGTCTGATGTAGGATGTGGCACATCCCTTCCCTTCCCCATCACTCCAGTCTGATGTAGGATGAAGGCAAGGGGTGGTTTAAGGTCAGCTGCAGTTTCCAGGGGAGCAGTTTGTGTTTGTGGGTGATGCACGAGTAACAGGCACCCTCTCTCTTGCACACAGCATCCACTCCGAGCTGAAGTTACAGTACAGGCAGAAGGCCAGAAGCTCGTCTTGGAACTGGAGAAAAATAGGTAAGTGCCCTGCATTGTGATCCCACTTAAATMATGAATAAGGATTACGGTGAGATCAACAGGAAAACATCCACTGACTTCAACAGGGGCTTGATAARGACAGGATGAGGAAATCCTTCTCTGGATTTCAAGGTTATTCCAAGTCTCAGTCCCCTCAGATGTTAATCAGCCAAGCAGCACGGACTGTGGCAGAGCTTTGTCTTTGTCAGCAAAAAACAGATGGTGACCTGGCCCTCAGTGCGTAAACTTATTTTTGCATCATAATTCTTCCTACATTAAGTGGAAGATGTTTCTGATATGAAGCTCCCCATTTACCAAATGGCTCAGTGCTTTGGAGTCAGCGTGACTCTAATGAGGATTTCATKCGCTGTGATCCAAAGAGGTCCTGCTCTGCTTCCTGGGAGAAATGATCTGACAGTTTYGATTCCATTAGTGCCCTTCATGCTAAAATAGACTGAAAAATTGGTTTTGCATTAAGTGAAATGCAGCCTCCTCTGAGGTGTGTGTGACCAAAGCTGTGTGGTATCATAGAGGGTGRTGCATGTTGAATTCAGCTGAAACTGCAGGAGATTAAGAGAGAAGGATTCTGGTCTGGAGGCCACCCCAGAGCCCCTCTCCCCTCTGAGTACATTAATTTCCAGTGGTGGAATAGCAGCTGGGGATTTAGCTGCAAGAAGCTTTTGTCTTTGCTCTTTGCACTGTTGGCGTTTTATTTGTTTTTAAATGGGTTTGAAGATTTATGTRTGGAAATACAACCAAATGTTTGTCTGCTAGAATCAGTAGGGATAATAACCTCAGACTAATGACCCTGGTTATATTTTAAATGTATTGTATGGACATCCCAAACACAGAGACTGAGGGCTCAGCTTTCCTCCTGAAAGAGTGAAGTGTCGGTAAATCTTATTAATTGTGATGGCAGTGCATAAACCTAAATGATGTTCAGGGTGTTTTGGAGACAAACCAGGGTTGGTTTTTTTTTGTCACTGTCTTCAATAAAGGCTGAAATGTGATGGCTGATGAAAGGTGAATACATCCTATGAGGTGTTTTCTGTAAAAAGTCACAAAGTTCCAGTGCTGCAAAAGCTGAATGCTTTTCACAGGCAATCATACACCTGTGCAGAACTAAGCTGAAACAGCTATAAATCCTGAGGGTTTTAGCATATTTCAGCTGAGAAAATAAGACCAGCCACTTTAAACACCATGAAGTCAGTCCTGCTGGAGAAATAGCTGCTGCTGCTGACAGTGGTACCGTGCCAGGTCTGAGCTGAGCCTGGAAGCAGCACAAGCTCTGATGCTGCTGGGGGTCTCCTTCCAGGACTGTCAGACCTTGCTGATTCTGCAGTTGCTATCCAAAGGTGAATATTTCTGGCACAGCAGAAGGATCCTTGCTGAGTTGATCCATTTGTGCTCCAAGCCTGGTGATGTCACCTCCAGGTGCCTGCGGGAGCTGTGCTGTGCTATTTCCAGCCCAGAAAAACCCATTGCTGGTGTTAGTAAACAGAGTTATAATAATAGAAGGTTTCCATTGTGTTTATTTCCTGAAATGCATTTTCATTCATTGAGATGTATACACACAGGCTTAAGTGTGTGCACACAGTTCCACTGCAGATTCTCTACTAGTGCTGATGAAATACAGCAACTGGTTTGGAGATTTTGAATTTTTATTCCCTGTGGACAATGCAGGTGATTCATAGACAGCCGTGCTTCATGTGGGAGTCTTGCCAGGCCTCAAGTCCTTGCTCAAGGAAGGYGATGGTGCAGTCCCAAAATGCAATTAGTGGGAAGGCAATTAGCTCTCAGAGACTTGTGAAAGTGCAGAAGTAGTTTAGAGACTTAAATTAAAAGAGGAACGATGAAGTCCCTGGGAACCCAGTGAATTTATGAGCATTTGTAGGGCACTTTCAAGTGGAAGCAAAGCTCTTCTCCTTACTAAAGAGCATGGCAAGGCAGAGCCCAGCCTGGCTCCTCGCTTTCCCAGCCTGGGGCTGCTCCACAGCAATCAGGAGCTCATCACTGCTCTTGATTATTTTACAGGGAATGATGAGGTCCTGGCTTAGGTTTGGGGTACTGAGTAACTGCAGCATCCAGGACTTGTTGTGGGAATAATTTATTGCTCAGGAAGCAGGAGAGAAAGCGAAATCCCTCAAGTGGGAAGTGTCCCCTCAAAGCTGTCCAAAACCTGTCTGCTCTGGGTTTCAGGTTTACAGGAAAGTGGACACAAGGGAACTGCAACTTCAAGGAAAGTGCTTGAGGCTTTTAAAATGAAAATAAGCCCCAGAGTACTTGGTCAYTTAATGTTTGCAGTTTAGAGGAGCAATTTGGAAACCAGCTTTGCTGCTGAGGTTGGTGCTGTGCTCCCCCYCAGTCCCTGGGCTCAGCACAGGGGTGGGAATGTACCTGGTCCCATTTTACTCTTGTATCCACATCTCAGACTCCCATCATTCAARGAAAGCATGGAATGATTGGGTTTGGTTGGGCTATGATTTACCCAATGGTTCCCAAAACTAGAAAGGAGATATRCCAAACTGCTGGAACTGCTTCAGGTGATGCTCTCGGTGGATCATTCACCACTCTCCTTATGGACAGACAACTGATAAAATTGCTTTCAAAAGTGGGGGAAGTGTCATAATCCGTAATTTGGTGGGGATGAACTAGCTTTGGAACAATCATTCTATTTTTAATATGTGGAAGAAATGTTCACACCATCYGATTTCATATTCCTTTTGCAAAGGACATTGTGTTCATCCACAGAGGTGAAACASAGAAATTATTGCACATCTTGCTTCAGAGATGAGCACAACCCCATGTTTTGTAATAAGCTCAGCACACATCTGCATTTGGGCTTCATATATCTGTGAATACAATTATTGCATTAGCAGTGAACATAAYATTGCATTATTTCCTGTCAGGAGTTTGATAAAAAGGCAGAACCACRCTGGAGTTCCAAGCAGAGTTCATGACACACTAACATTTCAGAATAACGACAGAATACGACTCAGGCTTGTTTTAAATGACTCAAAATCATGTCCTGCAGCTGTGRGACTGGAAAGCTCAAAGCTGCACAAACAACAAATATATGGAGAGTTGCCTATAAAGCAGCTTTAAATTTGGCTGGGGCTTAGGAGCGGAAGAATCTGACTTGCAAACCTTGGATGAAAAGTGACTTTTTTTTTAAAAGGCATTTGCATTTGTTAATAAAAAGCAGCTTTGAGCCAAGCAGGRAGAGACTGAGAGCCTCTCAATGTGTGTGGCAGCATTGCCTGCTGTGAGCCTTTTCTTACTGAAGAGGAGAGCTCACATTTGCACAGCAGAAACCTGCATGGAATTTGTCTTCTCACCTCAGTGCAGATATCATTATGACTTTCCTCCCTCTCCTCTTCCTCTTTGTGTTTTTTTCATGGGAAGAACAGACTTAGGAAAGGCCCTCTCAGCTGTTTTCAGGCCCCTCTGATAAGCAGCAGTATCATTTCCAATCTCTGCTGGCCCCACCTGGGTGAGGAGGTTCCCACCCTGCTGATGCTCTCAGTGGTGCAGTAAAAGATTGAGTGTGTCACTCGTATTTTAGTGTTTCCTGCCTTTGCACATTTCCAGGACCTCTCCTACCCACCAAGTGAGGAAGTTGCTGCCTGTTTCTGAGCAGGAAGGATATATGAGATTATTCCACTGATGGGCTACACATCATCAATGTCTAATGGGCTTCCTCCATGGGCAGGGGTTAAGGGTTATGCAAAGGAGGGAAATTGAGTTTATCCTGCTCTACTGTCTCTTGGAATCATCAGAAAAACAGAAAAACAGGGGTGGGACCTGGAAAGCCACAGCTGCTTTTCAGCCTCCTGATTCCCTTGGGATATTCAGTGATTCYTCTTTGTGGGGCAGAGAGGAAGAGACCAGGAAATGGAGCCTTTTTAAATCTTTTGTGCACTGATTCATTAYCAGCCAGTTTTCCATTTATTTTATTTCCTTTTTCCTCTCCGGGCAACCTTTATGGTTCCCATTGGTAAGCCAAGGGTCTATGTGACAAATCTTTCTGTACCATAATTTACACAATGAATGTCACAGATGATGTGAGTGGGAGAAGGGGATGGAGAGTTTTTGTGAAGCTTTCCCAGACCCTACAAATGGCTTTTTAGTTCCWCCTCAATAGCTGAGAAGCTGCTTTTTCCTTCCAAACTGCTCTGTTTACACAACAAACATGTTCTTAGCAAAAGCTCTTGAGGAAGGGAGCTTAAGAGCTCCAGGATTCATCTGGATGGAACTCACCAAGAAAATAAAAATTGGATTTCATTGGTTTTATGGAGTGCCAGRTTTTGACTGCAATATCCCAGTGGTGGATATAGAAAGCTGGCCTGCCTGCTCGTGTTATCATGAGTCATGTGCTGGTGGTGTTCAAGATGGGGCCACTTCAGGTTTTGATAATGAATTCTGGCTTTAGGGAGCGTTCAAGTGACTGAGAGGCAGGAGTTCACATTCCCCTTCTTACCCTGCTTGGATCCTGTTGAGAGGCAATGGAGTGGGACCACAAATTGTAGATGGAAATCTGATGTCTACAGTTTCTTGGGAAAATCAATTCCCCCTCCCCCAGATGCTGGCAGCCTGGCTGGACAGATTTATTGTGATTTGAGGGAAGGGACAGGGAAAGAGATGTAAGAGACTGCAGGCTTCACTTTTCTTGGTCCCATGACTGAAAAATCAATGTTGATGTTTCTCACGAGAGCCTCATGGGCCATTTGGCTTTTGTTTTTTTGGGAGGAAATAAAAACCATGTCCATCTAAATTGGCAGCTGTCCATGCAGAACAGCCCTTCTGTAAAATGAACCCAAACGAGGTTGCTGATGGGACCAAATTATTAAAAGTCCTTCTTGCTCTAATTAGCAAGAGCATCAGGATGCTGCTGGGGCTCTCTGGGTGCCTGGGGGTGATCCCAGGCTGGTGCAACTGAGTGTGTTCATGGCATGGAGGGCTCTGAGCTCCTCTGAGGCTGGTGCCAACAAGTGATGTTTTACAGGCAAAACTGCTCCCATTTATCAGGAAAATAGGGGTGAGGTTCCCTGGAGCAGCTGGGAYATGTRCATTCCCTCAAGAGGACATGGTYAAKCAGGGCCCAGCTTTCCTTGGGCTGTTTTKGGGAGTGTTTGGGTGTGCCGTGCAGCCCCTCTTCCCCAGCTGCATCTCYGCTCCTCAGCAGGGGCCAGATGAGCTGAAAGCCACGTCCCCAAGTGCCACAGGGGCAGCTGCCTGCCAGGAAAGCTGGGTTTGCCCCATCCCCTCAGCCTGTCTCTCCCATTGAGACCCATCTCAGCTCACGAGTGCAGTGGTGACCTCCCTGGCACGGTGCCCCGGCAAAGCCATGCCGCCCTGTCCTGGCAGCTCTGCACGCAGGGTCCTTGCAGGGAGCAGCCCAGGGAGGAGGGCTGTGTGTCAAACAATGATATCATTGACAGGCTGGAGCRGGACCAAGGCTGCTCCACGTCGGCWGACAGCAGGAACAGTCCCGGGCCATCTGTACATTATGGCACCGAGCCACTCTCCCTGCCTTTGGCTTCCTTGCCTGTGTTTAACCCGGCTCCCAAGGCTTTCCGGGGAACAAATCCTGCCAAGAGCAGGCTGTTGCATCCTGAGCTTGGATGCTGAGCTGGATCCTGRGGAATGGCTGATCYTGCTCTAAGCTGTCCCTGTAGGRAAGGTGTGAGGTTTCTCCAGAGCATCCCCAGGGCTCGTGTGCAGCTTTCCCTGGCCCCAAACCGGCTGCAGCTGCTGTCAAGGGTTAGCAAAAGGAGGGTGCTCCCACCCCAAACCAGCTTTTTCTCTGACTTCATCAATTCTTCATGCTGATAACTCCTCTAATGAGAGGCTCTGYGCTGCCTTTTAGGAAGATGATGTGTGCTAGTGATCTGCCAGCTGCCTGACTGGATCTCAGAAGCCTTTGAGTGATGTTATTTTGCATCCAGACTTTTGCAGCTTCAGCGTGAGCTGCTGGAGAAGTGGTCACYGAGGCTGTAATGTAACTGAGAAGAAAAAATCAAATTGTGCTGGTTTTTCCAGACTTCCCATCTCCAGCAAGGAGGTGAACTCTGTGTTCTTTTGCAAACAGTGAAGTAATTCCATCAGTGCTTTGCAGGGCTCAGCTCCCCTGGAATCAGCTGTTCAGCCTGGCAGGGATGCTGTCCTGAAATGATGGCAGATAAGGTTTGGGGGTGTGSGTGTCTCTCTGCTGTTTATCCARCAWCTGGGACAAATGGAAAARAGAGCCAAGACCARCTGGTAACKCTGGTGCACTTTTGGTGGAAAGAARGTTTGTTTGCTGTTTATTTACAGTTTGGTGGAAAGCTTGGTGAGGAAGTGAGTTGGGCTGGGGAATGAAATTTTACAGGCTCAAAATAAGGCAGGACCCCACTGGTGTTGCAAGATGTCCTGTTGTTTTTCCTCTTTCCTCACTGCCCTCCCCACCACACACTGTGCAATCCCCTGTTAGAGCCCTTCTTAGCAGTGCTGCAAGAGCCCCAGAACCTTGCAGGGTTTCCCTGTCTTCAAAATAGGAAGAATAGGAAAATAGTTTCAAGCTCAGAATAAGAAACTGGACTCTTCACAGGGACTCTGTGGTGCAGAGTAGGAGCCAGCTGATGGGCAGAGGCTTGGAAATTGTAACATGGAAATGACACTGGCTTCCAGCTCAGCAGCAGCTCCCTAAAAATTCAGGCAGAGCTCCTTAATCCATTCTAGAAGGGGCTGGAGTGTGCAGGCAGGAAGGGCTGTGCACACTGTGAGCTGTTTGTGCTCATCCTGTGCCCTGRAACCCATCTCTGGTGCTCAGCACCGGGGCTGGGCAGGAATCTCAACTCTGAGCAGCCTCTCCGGCGATGCAGAAGGGCAAATCAAGCGGCTATTCATAGCTGATGCTTTCCAAGAATAAAGGAGCAGGCAGAAAACACAAGMGTGCTTGTTTGGGAATGAGGCAAGGCTGCGCAGATCCCAGACAGAGGATCAGCAGAACAGATCCACATTGCTCCTGACACACACCAGATACCTGCCAGAGGCAATTTCCTGCCAGTTAATGCAATTTTTTAAATTAATATTTGTTTCTTTGCGCCCTTGCTGAGCAAGCTGCCGCAGCCAGGGAGATGAAGGGAATTGGGGGAATGTTGCTTATCTTGGGTTTACAGACCTGGGACAGCCGAACGCAGCATCGTCGCTTTCTAATCACCGACAGCATCTAGTGATAAGAATTAACACATCAGAAAAAGGCGAAATGAGCTTTTCAGGGCTGTGCTGAGCTTTGAAAGTGCAGATAAAAGGCGCTGTTTTCCTGAGATGCGATGCTATCGAACACAGCAGCGGTACAGGGCCGTGTCTGTCGTTAAGGTGTGGGTGCCAGTTCGGTGTCTGAGCCTTCGGGTGCCAGGGGGCATTTTCAAGCACTGGTACAAAGTTTTGTTTCCTGTTGTTTTGATGTAATTTGATTAGATAACACAGGCGCCCAATCCCTTTTTTTTAAACTGAGGTGTTTTCAAGGTTGATAAGATCTGGCTGCCAAGGCAGATGTGAAAATCTTTGTGTTTGCTGCTGATACAGCTTTCTTCATCCAGCCTTAAGAAATCAGGCCTTCAGAAAAGAAGAAAAGGGTTTTTTCCCTTACCTTCTACTAAGAAAATCTCTCTAAAATCTGATGCTGGACATGCATTAAACAGGGATGCAAAGGGATTGARCTGCAGTTTCATCTGACAGCAAATAGTCCAGGGTGCATGTGGCATCCTCCTGGATGGCCAAAGTGGCACTTTGGTGGCCCCACAGCCCCGTGGGGTGGCTGCAGGAGTGTGTTTCATCCGTGGGGCATGTTCTGTGATCCTTCTCCAAATTTTTGCGAGTCCAACTATTGTTTTTAAAAACATTGCTTCAAACCTACATTTTATGGCTGCTGAGATGGCCACAGGATATGACCTTCTTGCTTTGACCCAGATTTTGACTTGCTGYACTCTTTTACATCACTGTTTAGCAAATGCAGATGTTTCAAGAGGAGGAGAAGGCTGTTTCCTCTGGAACAAAATCAAAATGCTTTCTGTTCAGTGCACAGGAGCTCCTTTTATAGACTTTTGGTCYGATCTTGGGCTGAAGACAGGGAGAATATTGTGTACATGGGGATGACATGAACAAATTCAAACTGGGGAATCAGCGTTTTCCCGTAACAAAGATGTGAATTGGCTTCTGGGCAGCAGTTGAAATGCAGATGCAGATTGATTTATGATTGTACACAGATTTGGGCAGTGGAGACAGTCTGGGTTTGAGCTGAGGACTCACACCAGTGCCCAGATGTGTCCTGAACTGGCCTGTGCTGTGTTTGCTAGGCTGCACTTGGTGCTTTGAATCTAATCCAGTATATCTGRGGCATAACTTGGCAACAGAAAGAAAACTCTGCACAGAGACTTGTAGCCATTAAGGGTCACTGAGGAGGTTGGGGTTCTGGGTTTTTTTTAAATCCTCATGTAAAAATTGAGATGTGGGTGATCTGATTGAACACAGGCACAGGCTCTCTGTTATTGTTTTAATTTAATAAATGGCTTGAAAGAGCACTTAGGTGGCTTGTGGGGCCCTTCCAGAGCGGGTGTGCTCTGTGAGAAGTGCTCAGCCCCTTAGGGCAGCAGAGAGATGGATGTGGCAAGGTCAGTTGTGCTCCCACCTTCTGACCCTGTGCCATCACAGCGTGCTCTGCACGGGCAGCACAGCTCATGGTGATGCTCCTGCCATGGATCTGAGGGCTACTGGGCCAGCAGGAGCTGCCTCTGCTCCCCTGTGAGTGCCTGGCAGAGAGCAGAGTGCAGACAGAGCCCAGCTATGTGAACCCTGTGTGTCACCTGCCCTCCCAGGCTTCTGCAGGTTTCACACTGTGGGTACAAAGCAGTGGCTGCCCCAAACCCACAGCAGCAGGAATATTCACACTGACTTCAGAAAGAGTTGGATCCAGCTGATTTTCCAGCACCCCTAAGAAACAGAAATCCATCTTTCTTTTTTAATTTGCTTTTCTTTCACCCCCTCCCTCCACTGTGTCTGCAGAAACCTCTTTGCACCAGGCTACACCGAGACCCACTACAGCCAGAGTGGCCAAGCCCAGAAAACCCCTCTGACCCACACGGTGAGTGCAGAAATCATCCCCTCCTGTTCCTGCAGGGGACACCAGCCTGGGCCTTGGAGAAGCAGGGAATCTCTTCCTCCTGAGCTGTTTTTTTTTTTTTTTTGAGGGCACAGATCCCCATAGCTTTAAGCTAAATGGGAGAGCAGTTCTGCTTTCTGATCTGGGAGGTTCCAGTGGGAAAGCTGYTCCATCCCCCAAAAATGGTAAAAACATCTTTCTGTTTTGCCTGAGCTGTGCTATGATTGCCAAAGTTGGCTGCCAGCATTGCTCCCCTCTCTCTGGGTGCTGGGGAATTGTTTATTCCTCACACTGCTCACCCTCTTGCTTTTAGTTTTGCCACCAGGTTTTCCATTCCGGGGACTTTTTGGAAAAAGAGCCCCTATAAGCCAGCTCCCGTTCATTAAAAACCCCATAAATGACTGATCTCACACAGGCTTGGCTGGCTGTGCTGCAGCAGCACAAAGATGTGCATTGGTCACAAAGCAAAAAATAAGAGAAAATCCCCATGAGATCATCGTTCCTACTGCTGCCCCGGGGTGAGGGAAGGGATGCAATGAATATGTTGGTGTTTTCTGCCTCCTTGTCCCAGCCAGAGGCTGCCTTTGTCTCMCCAGCAGCCCTGAGATGGGGGCTGAGATGCCCACGGTGTCACCCTCTCCGGGGCTGAAGCCATCCTTGGGGCCATTCCCGAGGCCAGCTGCTGTTATGGGCAGAAAGCTTTGGGGCAGCCCTATTGCCAATCCCAATCATTTCCTTGGGGATTCAAAGCTCTCAGTTTTTACTGGCAACAAGGAGCTTTTTGATGCTGTGGCACAGGCCAGGCACAGCAGCTGAAAATCCACATTTGGCTGCAGAGTCACGGAGATCCTGCGGGGATAATCAGTGGAAAGGGAACAATTCATGGAGCACGGGGCTCTGTGGTGCCTAAATATAGCACAGGATGTCCCGTGTCCATCCCAGAAGTGCTCTACCAACCCTGCCTCCCTCTGCCTTCCAGGACCACTGCTTTTACCACGGGGTCGTGCGGGGCTGGGAGAGCTCCAGCGTCACMCTGAGCACCTGCCGAGGGCTGCGGTGAGTGAGTGCCTGGGGATGCTGCAATTTGGGAATAGCTCTGGAAACGCCCCTGGGGATGGCTCTGCTCCCAGCTGGCTGCCCYTGCTCTCAGAGGCCACCCAGATTGGGCATAAACAGGGGCATGTTGGGGGAAATGCAGAAATTGGGGTAAAAATTAGTAGCCATGGCCTCCCAACCAGCTCTGGATGCTTCTGTGTGCCGGCAGCGTGGACTGTGCAATGGCTGAGCTTCACTCGAGTGCACTGGAGAAAAAGACAGCACTCACCAGTCCCAGACCAGTGCAGAAACAGCTCCTGCTCCCAGTCTCTCCCAGCTGGCAATCTGTGTGTGTKTTTTGGGGCAAAGTCTTCAAGCCTGAGCTCCCTCCTGGGTTGGCAGCCCTGCTCTCTGCTTTCTTCCTCAGTGGTGCCAGGGCGGGGTGTGTGAAACCTTTGTTTTGGGAGGAATGGAGTCTTTGGCTGGAAAAAGGGKTCTGAATCCTCAGCCAGGTCTRTGTGTCTGAGGTCTGTATCCTCCTYGCTGTGAKCAGGGAGCTGCATTCATTTACACCAGCTCTGAGTTTGTTTCCAAAACATCACTGGGCTTTATTGACATTAGTGCTCATCTGCTCTGGAGCTCCACTGCAGGCTGCTGTGCTGATGGGCCTGGCTCCAGCCAGGAAACAGCCCCAGCCAAAGCAAACCTGAGAGATGTTCAGAGAGTGTAGCACAGGCCAAAGRGCTCAGTGAGATCAACAGGACAGCGCAGCCACCTGTGGCATTTGCAATAAATACCCCAAAAGCAAAAGCAGCCGCAGGTGTGCTGTGTTTCTGTCAGCCTGTGTTTTCCTGGGCTCTGCCTCCAGCTCCAGAGGGATTGAGATGTTCARTGGTGCCTGTGCAGAGAGTTCCTGCACCCCTGAGCTGTCAGTGTCTGCTGGCAGCTCTTTGACATCCTTTTCTAACTGCTGGGGAGGCACCAGAGCTGAGCACACGTGGCTGTTCTTGCTCTGAGCCTGCAGGGCATGAGTGGTGCCCATCGAGCCACACATCTTCTGGAGGGCACCACAAACAGATTTCCAGCTCTCCTGGCTGTGAGATGCTCATTGAGAAAACCAGAACCATCTGGTTATGTGCACGACCCAGAGAGAACTCTGTTTTTCCTGTTGACAAACAAAATCTTTGCATTTTCCAGGTCAGTTCTGTTAAAGGCAAATTTCTTCTGTTGTTTGAAAAGCTTCCATTGCCCCTAAAGAACAGGCTGTGTGCTAAACTTCTGTGTGTTAAACTTCTGTGTGTTAAACTTCTGTGTGTTAAACTTCTGAGGTTGTAGCACATGCTCCAACAGCCCCTCGATGTCTGAGCCCCACTGAATAGATTTTAATCTATGGAAGCTCAGGGGTTTTCCCCTCTGGACTCAAAATACTCCCACCCTTTTTATTAACGAACTGACTGGCCTGATAAGGATAAATGTCTTGCCAGAGTCAGATGGGAGYTCAGCAGCAGCAGAAGGATTTGTCTGCAGTTGCTGTGATGGCAATTAACTTTCTGTTTTATTGCTTCCCCTTTCAACAGAGGACTTATCATACTGAACAGCAATTCCAGCTACATCTTGGAGCCAGCTCCTGACCACCCAAACCAGCACCTGATTTACAGGGCAGACACCCTGAGGCTGCAGAAAGGAGTCTGTGGCTACCAGGGCACTGGGGATGCTGCTGAAGATTGGCTCAGGGATTTCACAACTGGGATGAAACCGGCAGGCCAGAGGGTGAGCAGGGTCTGTGCATGATGCTCCAAATATCCCATCTGTTCCAAACCCTGCTGTTCTCCAGGAGATAGCTCAGAAAGGAAAATGGAGAATAATTAAGAGGGTTTGTAGCAAGCTGGATGTGAAATAGGGGCTCCAGCAGGGAAATAAATGAGTGTTAGGGACTGTGGTGGGATGTAGCTGTTCCTACATCTCATGCAGGAACAAAAGGTGGGCTGAGAACAGGCGTATGGGCAACTTGCTGGAGCTTCACTGACTTTGGTTGCTCTAAATCAATCACATTTGGAGCTCTCAGTGTGGGATGGGATGGGGTGAATGGCCAGTGAGAAACAAACTGGGAAAAAATATCTATATATAAGTTTTTGAAGAGTTTCCTGGGGAATGTTGGCGGAATAACCCAATAACCCAATAACCCAGAGTTGCTGCTGCTGCTGCAGGTGAAACGGGAGACCCTTCAGACCACGAAGTACGTGGAGCTCCTGCTCGTGGCTGATTATGCCGAGGTAAGAAATGGGATTGTGTTTATATGTTTATATCCACAGAGCCCTGAGCACAGAGCATCTCCCCTGCAGCATCTCCTGGGGCAGGGAGGGCAGCTGAGATTTCCTCCTGGCATCCCAGTGGTCCAGAGCAGAGAGGGAGAGCTGTGTCTTGGTCGCTTTTATCCCTCTGCCACCAGCATCAACCGCTGTTGGCCCAGGGAGAGATGCAGGTTGTGATTTGGRTGAGGGATAAGGATCAGTTCTGGTCTCCCAAGGTAGCAGTGGTTGATCCTAATTATGGCTGGGAGAGTCTGCCTTCAGACCAGGGAAATTTGGGGGTTTCCAGCAGTGATGTGCTGCTAACTCAGCAGTACACTTAATCTCTAGAGAAGATAACCGTGGTTAAGCTCTGCTCTGAGCTGGTAGCAGATATATAAATAGACATTTTTAAGGCTCCAGATCACAGAACAGGTCTGGAAGGAGCCGAGTGAAGTCAGCAATCCCTCCCCCAACCCCAGCCTGGACGGCAGGCCAGACACCCTGACAGTGCAAACCACACAGTGTTTTACTGATTGTTTAATCTGCAGCCCAGGCAGGAGCCAGGCTGGTCCTATCCATAATTTACAACTTGAAACTCCAGAACRGAAAACCACACAGTGCTCTGGGCTATAATTTATTCTGAACAAAGCTAAAGAGGCAGAACTTATTTTGGTTTCTCTSTAAGGCAGCAGGACACCAGAGAATACACACAATATCCAGGAACTGCCATATGTTGTTCACCATTTGATCAGRCAAACTGGGACAGAGCCTCACAGTGCTGTTTTTGTTAACTGCCCTTTCTTTGCTGTGTCCCTCATCAGAAGAAAAGTCCYAGGTTTTGTCATCTGTTAAACAAAAATCTAAAAATGTTGCCACTTTAACTCTTTGAACCAAACAGTTTGCTAAAATTGACTCATTAATTGTCAAATGGTTTAAATAGGCAAATTGGTTGGATGAGTGGGATGTGGTGAGAGCTACAGCAGCCTTGACCTCAGACATGAACTGCTGTTACCACACATTTTCCCTGGCACATTTACCAGTTCTTTGCCAGCCCCAGGCTCTGGGGGCACTGATAAATTTGGGGTGCTCTGCTGTGCCACTGCTTCAGTAGCATCACTGCCATGGGGTGCCAGGGATGAATCCTGAATATTCGTTACAGGTGGGCTGACAGTCAGATGTACAGTGCAAAGAAATTTCACTTTATTGCTACCTTCTTATTTCCAGAATAATGTGACTTGTTTTAACACATTTCAGCTATTTGTAGTTGCCTTTTTTGCTGCTTGACATGTCCCTTTTGTTCAGTTTCAGAAACATCACTTCAGTGTGGAAGCAACGAGGCTTAAATTGGTGGAGGCTGCCAATTACGTAGATAAGGTGAGATCGGGTGTGTGTGAAAGGAGGAAAGCAAGGCCCAGATCATGAAATAYGAGAATTAATYGGGACAGAGGAAGGCTGGCTTTTTRGGACAGAGAAAAATGTTYTGGCAGTTCTCCCCAGTGAAAGTAAAACATCCTTACTTTTCAGATCTACTCCCTTCCTGCTCCCCTTGAACTCCTTCCGCCACTCCCTTCACCCCGCTACCCATGAACGCTTTTCCTCTTTGTACTTGACATGGGCAGAAGATTATTCCCTTCCTCTTTCCAGGAATTTTGACATATCAGAAGATAAAACATGATGTCAGTCTCCAGTCTTTTTTTTTCTCTAGATTATGTCTTCACCATTCATTCAAAAATGGAAGTTCAGTGTCTCTCTTTCAGTSGAGTTTAGGTTTGTGGGTGGTTGTGGATTTCTGTCTGCAGAGCTCAGCACTAAGCTGAAATGCATTTCCAGAGGGAACATCTTCTCTGGACATACAGCTCTCTTGCAGCAATCAGCAGGATAGATATTCAAGATTTAAAACACAGTACAATAACTTTGTGGTGCTCATTTTATTATCTCTTTTCTTTTCTGTATCTTAGTTTTACAGGTCCATGAATATCCGGATCGCCTTGGTGGGGCTGGAGATCTGGAGCGACTGGAATAAATGTGATGTAACAGAGAATCCCTACTCCACCCTCAAGTCYTTTCTGGCCTGGAGCAGCAAAGAGAGGCTTCACAGGAAACACGATAATGCCCAACTGATCACGTAAGTTCATTTCTTCTGTTCCTGACAAGTGTTGGGAAATCCGTTTGTAAGGTTATATCCTTCCAAGATTCCAAGTGGCTTTGTGGAAAGCATCCACTCCTAACCCATCCCTCTGACACACAGTCCTGGTGCTGGGAGATGGCTGATGGTGGCCTGTGACTGATGGCCCACTGAAAAATTTTCAGCAGCTCTCAGATCTCTTTATCTCTTCCGTGGTAATTCATCCACCAGGATGAGTCAGAGGACCTGCAGGACTGAAATGCAGAGATACAAAGCTTTTCCCTAGTTTTCTTTGGTTATTTTTTTTTCCATTTAACATTATTCTATTTCCTCTCTATCTGGTCACGTCCTGAGCACAATTTCCAGGGTTCCCATTTCAAACATGCTGTCAGGATAGTGCAGAATTCCAGCTCAGAGGTGGGAGCAGAGCGTGGCTGCACCTCAAAGGTGTTACCCACTACTCTGTCCAGTCCCTGAATGCCAAGCTGGCAAATGTCAGGCTTATGTTAAATTAAATATTCACAAWCAGTACTCAGTTAAGCATCCAGAAATAGTCTTTTCTGTGCTTGTTGCAAAGCTCAGCAGGAGCACTTTTTGGAACCAAACCATTAAAAAAAATAGGATTGTCTGGCTGGCCCATAAAACAGAGTAATAGTCCAAGATAARCAGACTTTAAGGCTTTGTAGCTCTGCTATGATGTCCTGTTCCTGAAGATGCTATAAAGACAATTTGTCCCACTGACACTGTATGAGAAGCTGTGCACTGCAGGCTGCATTTCTCTGCCCGTGCCTCAGTGCCCTCTCATGCTCTTTCTGGGTTCATTGCAGGGGTGTGCCCTTCAAAGGTACCACGGTTGGCTTGGCTCCTGTCATGGCCATGTGCTCTGATTTCCAGTCAGGAGGAGTCAACATGGTAAGTAATTGSTAACACCTAATATAAAATTTCTTACCAGCAGTGAATACATAAGATAGAGGCCTCCTAAAGCCCAGGGAGAAAATATTTCCTGTGAAGTTCTCCACTCACCTGTTTACAGGCAGGAATACCTTCAGTAGGTGTTTTCCACATGCACTAATGAGGAGTTCCCCCACCCCTCTGAACCAGAGGTGCACAGGACAGGCACAGATGAAAACACTGACATCCCTCTTTGACCTTGCACAGGATCACTCTGATAAYGCCATTGGTGTTGCTGCTACCATTGCCCACGAGATGGGACACAATTTTGGCATGAACCAYGATTCTGCTGGCTGCTGTAGCACCCCTGCAGCAGATGGGGGTTGCATCATGGCTTCTGCAACGGGGTGAGTTCATCTTGCATGGGTGGTCTCAGGGAAAAGTGCAAAGGGCTTTATACAAGAGCCTCTAGAAATGTAGAGTGAGAGTGGGTTTGTGCTGCCTGCTGGAGTCAGTGTTTTTAGAAAAAATACTGCTGGACAAACCCTGTGTCATGGAGTAGTAGCAGTTTGCAAAATTCCCAATGAACTGATTCCTGCCTGAGACTGGCCTKATTGCAGGGACCTGCATTTAGAAGTGGAGCACTGAACTGTCTGGCAAAAGGAAAATTCTCCTGTTCCCTTTTCTTAAGAATGCTCCTTGTTTTCTGAGAGCCCGTGTTTAACAGGAAAGAAGTCTTTGAGAGAAAGGGGAAGCAGGAGTGACTCTAGAAGCCCAAAGAGSTTCAAAATTTGATTTTGGATGAGGAAACATAAGAATCCCCGTAATTCAGTCACGAAACATACCGGACGAACCCATTCGCTTTAAGCCACAGTGACCATCTTCTAAAGCCTTCCTCTATTTGAATGGATTTTTTTTCATGGACATCTTCTTTCGTGCTTGTCATTTCCTCCAAGGAAAACCCTCAGGGTGAGAAGTGAAAGTGTAGTGGCACACAGCAGAGCACACAACATTCCCACACATGCACAGTCACACATGGAGTGCACAGGCATTGGAATGACAGAAATTAATAGTTCATGTCACAGAAAAGATTCACATTCTTCAACATGAGGCAGTAGATAGGAGAAATTAAATATTTTTAGCAGGCAGTTATTCACAGGCTGAGTGCTGGATTCCCAGGATTGTTCAAGCAGTTGGGAATGAGCCACAGCTCCAGCACTGAGGGGATAAGGACAGCCATGCTTGTCAGCAATCACAGCCCCATGTAACTCAAGGTGTTTTGGTTCTATAAAGTTTATTTTGTAAGGCTATTATTACTGGGCAGCCTTGCTGTGCAGTCCCACCTTGTCTTCAAGCATAATGCAGGCACGGGAAATCAAAAACTGCTTTAGCACAGCTCCACAGATTTCAGGGGGACCCCTGTGTGCTTTGGCACTTGTCAGAATTTGCATGTGCTCCTTTTTGGGTCTCTGTGCCWTTGCCCGGATCTGTCTTGATGTTTTTCTGCCCTGTCTGTGTTCAGGCACCCATTCCCCAAGGTGTTCAACCAGTGCAACAGGCAAGAGCTGGAGAAGTATCTGCAGTCTGGCGGAGGGATGTGCCTCTCCAACATGCCAGACACCAAAAGAATGTATGGTGGAGGGAAATGTGGAAATGGCTACTTGGAAGAGGGGGAGGAGTGTGACTGTGGAGAGGTGGAGGTAACAATTGTTCAGATCCAACCATTTTGGGGTTTAGTGGGACAGAAATTTTTAATTATTTCTTTTGCAAATGCAGTTGTGCGATCTGTAATCAGCTTTTCTTTGTGCAGGAGACAAACACGCCCTCCCTGTACGTAAATGTAAATCAGGGTTCTAAAATACCACATCTGATTTCCCAGTGTGTAGYACAATCCATTCCAGAACTCAGGGATGGTGTGGTCCAAGGCTGCACAGAGGTGATTAAAACTTCATTTAAAAAAGAGATGAAAAAGTGATTTTAGGTCACAGAGTCACAGAGTCATTTAGGTTGGAAAAGACCTCCAAGATTGAGTCCAACCTTATTAAATTAAAATTAAACCACAACACTCTGTGCCATGTCCAGATGTTTCTTGACCACCTCCAGAGATGGGGACTCCACCCTGRGCAGCCCAATGCTTAACACCCCTCTCAGTGAAGAAATCCTYCCTGCCAGCCAGGAGGAATTCTCCCAGATGTTGCAGTTTCATGTACAAGCTCACTTTACCTTCKCTTAGCACTGCATCTCACTTCTCCACATCCATTCTTTGCCTCATAAGAAAAAAGGGAGCTGGAACCAGCAGCCCAGACTCTCCAGATGTGAGAACACTTCATTGCCATTCAGATGTGCCCTGTAAACTCTGCTGCATTTCCCTGTGTTCCAGGAGTGCAGGAATCCCTGCTGTGACCCCAGGACCTGCTCCCTGAGACCGGGTGCTGAATGTGCCCATGGCAGCTGCTGCCATCAGTGCAAGGTGGGAACCTCTGGGTTTTCCTAAGGGGACAGGGGAAAACGGGGGTGGAAATGTGAGACTGAAAGCTGGAGGTGGAAGGGGAGAAAACACAGCCAAATACTGAGTTTAACTCCTCACCTAGTTTGATTTTTTTTTTAGCTATGAGTGTTGTCAAACTGGTGGGGTCCATCCTTCTGGCTGATTAATTAAATTGTCTCCTGTGAATGCTGTGGAATGAAGTGATACTGCCTCTCTTAAACAGTGAGGGATGGGATGAATCAGAGCTGATATTTCTCTCCACTGGCTTTAGCAGAAATCCAGACAGAGCTCTTGGTGCAAACACTTCCTCCAGGGATTAAGCTGTGTTTGCTCCAAACSCTCTTTCCTGAGGTGCAGCTGAATTCCTTTAGCTCAGGTGCTGGCTGAAGAAATGCTGGCAAACACTATGATTTTAAATCTSAGCTCTCCTTATAGAGACAGGTTAAAATGTGTTTCTGATTTTGGAGCCAAAGATTGTCTCAGATTTGACAACAAATTAACTGAAAAATGAGCATAGGCAAACRTTTCTCTTAAGCTCATTTTTATTTGTGCATTGACTGCGTGCTCTTATTAACCTATCCTGAGCATACGGAAAATAGTTTCCGAAATTCCACCTGGACTCACTTGGAGCAACCCCTCAGATGGAACTGTGGGTGCCCTTTGTTCTYCATGTGTGTGGGGGACAGGAGAAAAATGAGTTGAGCAAGCTCGTCAGCAAGGGAGACAAAAGATATGCATTAAGAAAATGTCTCCAGCAGACAGGACAGGCAAAGAGGGAAACAAACCTCCCAGCCAGGGAGGGTTTGGAGAACAGATTACACAAACATCTGTCAGAAATGGCTCAGGTAAATCAGATCCTACCCTAGGGTAGAGCRGGATGGATCAGTGTCCCCGTGAGGGACATTCTGTGCCTCATCTCATTGCTACCTGGGGAAGGGATGCAGTCATTWATTTTATTCCCCACAGTTCACCCAYTTCATGAAGTYCCAGAGGCGCATGAGTCAGTGCTGACCTCAAAAAACCTTAGATAAGGAGGATGAGGTGACACACGCAAGGTTCTGTCTTATCTGCAGGCGGACGTTGTGCAGACGTGAAACCACAGAGGAGCCAGGCACTAATTCTGGGTTTCCCCCACTGTCTCTTTTTTAGCTGATGTCTCCGGGAACTCTCTGCAGGAAGAGGTCAGGGCTGTGTGACCTGCCTGAGCACTGCACTGGCGAGTCCCCGTTCTGCCCCCTCAACTCCTACCAGATCGATGGTGCTCCCTGCGATGGAGGAAGAGCCTATTGCTACAGTGGCATGTGCCTCACCTACAGGGACCAGTGTGTGCAGCTCTGGGGGCCGGGTAAGGACACTGCCTGCCCCAAAACGCGCTGCTTTCTGCACCAGCAGATGTGCTGTGGTGCCCTGCTGCTCTTCAGGGAGCAAGGCAGGAGCATCTTCCATACCTGCCATCATCAGCAGAGCATGGGGAGACTTTGCTCCTGCCTCACCCTCGTGGAGGGGGCAGAAAAAGATTCCCCATGCTCCAAACACTCCTGAAGTGAGTGAGAGGAAGCAGCCACATGAGTGTCTCGTGTGCAGGAGCACGGCCAGCGCCAGATGCCTGCTTTGAGAAGGTCAATGCTGCTGGGGACATCTATGGSAACTGTGGCAAGGACATCTTCGGGAACTACAGGAGGTGTGAGATGAGGTGAGGAGCAGGGGGGCAGCCCAGAGTTGCTCGTTGGAGATGTTTTTTTTAATATTACAAAATTATGGGCCAGGAGATAAAACTGATCCATGCATGGGTTTGCTCCCTCCCTCTGCCTCCTGGGAAACCAGCTGCATCCTTGTAGGATGTAGAGCCCTCACAGCTGAAGCTTTCAGCTCACCATTTTCCTGCCTTTTGCATTTCCAAACATCTAGCTGATATTCTTCCAAAGCAGCAGAAGAGGGGGGATTTTTTTAATCTCTAAAAAAAAATGTAGCTTTCTAACTGAGAAAAAACATTGAGTCTTAATGTTTGATTTTGTTGAGGTTGGGCATTCATGGGACATCCCCCACCCATGGGGACTGTAGGATGGTACCACCAGCATCCATCAGACCCTATAGCTTGGGACAGTTCTTGGGAGGTGCCTGCTCATTTAACAATGACTCAGCACCGCTGCTTTAATTTACATTTAGAGCTCATGTCTGCAAAACATTCAGCAAGCCAGAAATAATCACTTTAGCCTTTCCTTTGAAACCAGAGATGCCAAATGTGGGAAGATCCAGTGCCAGAGCTCTGCTTTGAAGCCCCTGCAGCCCAATGCAGTGGCCATAGACACCACRGTGAACAGGCAGCGGTGCCGAGGGACCCACGTGTACAGATCTGACAGTGAGGAGAAGGAGATGCTGGATCCTGGCTTGGTGCTGACAGGAACAAAGTGTGGGAGCCATCATGTAGGTACAGTTCTGCCTGCAGTGTATTGAGGGAGGCTCAAGGTGTCACTTTTCCATCCAGAATGTGGTTATCAAGCCATTAATTTTTTATGTCTAATGGGGCTTTCTAGGAGATTCCTAAGTTTGTTAGAAAAATAATCTCTTCAGAGAAGCAGTGGAAGAGCACACACCAAAGGCTTTATGTCTTTGCCACATGAAGTTCAGGGCCAGGGCTAAATCTGGGATTTGCTAGTTGATTGAAGCTGTGTAGCTTAAAGGTGAGACACAATTAAAAATCAGGACATGTGAGTCAGTCCAGAGACTCACCACGTGGGCATGGCCAGGATATTGCCAGCTGAGCTCCCACTCCTCTCTATTCACATTAACTGGGATTTAGGRTCATCATTAACTGTTTGTTTGGGAACCAAATTAACTCAATTTCCTGTTGTTCTGCTCAGGGAATTAATTACTTGTATTTCCAAGGTGTTTGGGACCTGCAAGTCACAAAACAGCCCAAGGCAGTGCCATGGTACATAACCACAGGACTAACACTGAGTTTTTGGATCCTTTCTGTGCAGGTTTGCTTTGAGGGACGCTGCCAGAACATGTCCATCATYTTTGATTCTGAAAGCTGTAGCAAGAAGTGCCATGGGCATGGAGTAAGTGTCTCATTTTCCATTTCCCTTCCAGGTTGAAGCAGGGTGGGATGCCATTTTTCTGTGGCTGGTTGTTCAGCTCAGTTCTTATACCTTGTTTAGGTTTGCTCTAGATTTTGGCTTCTTGGTTATTAATTTGCACATTTCTTTCCTGTTTGATGAATTTTCTGGTTCATGAGTGTCCCTTTGATAAGGATTTAAGGAGGTCTGCTGGAGGGATATGAATTGCAATGAATGGCAAACAAGAAGGGGTATATCTTAAAAAAAATCTTCTAGGCCCAGTTTAGATTGATTAAAAAATACATCAACTTATCAAAGGAAAAATATTGTGAAAAGTCACATTTAGAAGTTTATCCCAAATTGCTCTGCAGTGCCCCCAGGGGATGGAAAGAAAAGATAAATACCAATGGGCCAAGCTCTTTGGCCTAAACAAGAAGAAATATTAACTCCATCAAAGGGAAGACTCATGTCCTTCAGAGATAAGAGAAAACATTTCTAAATGCTGCTTTTCTCCTGAATCCATGTTATTGTCACTTCAGCTGAAGAACCCTTTTCTTTTGGAGAATTTCTGAGGAAATAAAAGGCACTTTCACTCCCTGAAGAAGAGAATTTCCAGGCCCTTAACTCTCATTAGACATTAAAGTCTCCTCTTTAGTGTTTAATTCAACAAAGGCTTAATTTGTTTTCACTCGAAGGTTTCCCAGTAGCTGCCACTTAAATCTGTGAATATTCCCACTCCAGGTCTGCAACAACAACAAGAACTGCCACTGTGACCAGGGCTGGGCTCCCCCGTTCTGCAATGAGGAGGGGACAGGAGGAAGTTTGGACAGTGGTCCCCCCCTGCCTGAAGGTGAGTGGGATCAGCTCTGCTGTGCTGCCACYTCAGAAGGACTTSATTTAGTAGAGAACAGAGAGTTTTCCATTCAACAAACTCAAYTTTCTYGCCCTCAGGCTCTTCAGCGGTYGTGATAGCTCTGGCAATCCTGGCTWCYRTTCTCCTTCTCATTGGGATCTTGTTTTTACTCTATTATCKGAAATGCTGGAGTAAATTTGCCCTCTGTTCTCTGAAGAAAACACCTCAGTTCAGGTAAGCTGTCAGTGCTGTGCCTTGTCTGCTTGTCCACCCTCCTTCCTTCAGTGCCAGGACAGAAGAGACATTTCAAAGGCTGGGAGGAAAGTCACTAAATGGGTGTTTTTTTTTGGTACAGTCAGTATTGGCTGCTCATTTCTTTTATTCCAGAGAAGATAAAATAGAAAATACAGGGAAATAAAAGAGAAATTTAAGATCAAGATATTAACACYCTTTTCTTTCTCTCATCACCAGTGACACCTCTGGAACTGGACATGCAAACCCTGCCTTCAAGCTGAGAACCCCCCAGCAGCAGAGGAAGGTGAGGGCAGGGTCACCTTCCACCTCCAGGGCAAAATGTGGGATTGTGGTTCCCCTTCAAACTGCAGTTAGGGAGTGGTTTTATCAAAGGATGGGGAAAATAGATGGACATCACCCATGGCTGTTCCTGGTGAATTCCTTAAAGGCAGGAGCTGGGATTTGAGCAGGGCTGTGTGGCTGCTTGTCTCTCCTCTGCTGTCACATCCYCCATCTCAAAACTGGAGAAACTGCAAACCCTGGGTTTATTTGCAAGCATCACACCAATGCCTGGATTATTCTGTTCTCTTGATTTCCATTTCTGCCTCCTGATCCCAAATTGTCCAGTCCATCTAATCAACACCTGCTAGACATTCACAGCACATGCTGGTGTTGCAGGCAATATTTTCTACTCTGTGGCTCACAGACCTCTTGTAGATCCTCAGCAGTGTCACAGTGAGTACAAAGGTGGTTTGAAGTGGAAATAAATAAGGATTTGTGGCTCTTCTGCRCAGGTGATTGGCTTCCCTGAAATCCCACCCAAACCTCCATCTCAGCAAGCTCCGGGGCTCCAGATGAGCARGCAGCAGCCATCCCCCCTCTCTGCTGGGCAGGGCTGTGGAGTGGGGCCAGGACTGCCCAGGGACATTCCCCGGAGGACACCCCCGAGCAGACCAGCCCCTCCTGCTCCTCCTGCTCCCAAACCTCCAATCTCTCAGGTATGGAGTTGTGCTGCTGCCCTGTGGGTGCTGGTTCTGGTGAAGCCTCTCACCCTAGGGGAAGTGTTAGTCTTGACCCAAACTGGTCCCATCTGATGTGAGCCTCCTACCCATAAGGTGATTTTGAGGATTAGAAGGGAAGGATATTGATTTATTTCTTCTGCTGGCAGCTTTGTTCTAAACTTATTATGGACCCCACATTATGGAAAAGATGGTAATTCACCCTACTATTTTAGATTATTCTAAAATACTATATTTATTATTCATTATTTATTCATTATTTATTCATTATTTATTCATTATTTATTCATTATTTATTCATTATTTATTCATTATTTATTATTTATTTATTATTTATTTATTATATTTAGAATATTCTAAATATTAGAAAATATTTAGACTAATATTTTGCCAATATATTGTTAGTTTTGGGCCATCAAAGAAGCAAAGGACGTTGTTCCAGTGGGTAGCAGGAGGCTGGCTCTGAGGCAGTCTGTCTAAGGGACATAAAGGAAACAAACCCTATGAAGAAAAACTTAGGGACTGGGATTTGTTTCCAGCTCCATTGTTCCTGTGAACAGCCGGCACTCGAGCAGGAAAGAAAACCCAAACAAAAGCAGGAAGCTGAGTGTTGTCAATAAGGAATAGGTATCCTTCCCAGCTGGTTGTTGACAAGTTCCCTGTGATCTCCTTTGTGTTCCCTCCCCAMCACATCCAGTCTCTTTGTCTTGGGCAGCCCTACTAGATGGAACACTTTCCATAGGATTTCCACAAGAAACCTTTCTGTTTCTGGGTTAGTGGAGAGCCACGAGCTGGAGATGACACAGGGGAAATCATTAATGTCACTTTTTGCTAGTCCCAGTGTCCTTCCTAGATGTTTGCAGCATCTGCCAGATTTGCTCTCTTGCTGTTCCTGTGGGAGAATTGAGTCTGCCTTGTCCTTCCTGGAGTCACAGGGCAAGATCCTTGGAGAGCAATAGATCCCCAAACCATCAAGAAATGCATTTAGGCATAGTCTGAGGAGACTGCAGGGGTTTTGGGTGCCCTCCAAACTGTGAGTGCAGCTGTGTTTGTTAAATCCACACCTGAAAGGCAGCAGCTCAGCACTGAGCTGAGCAATAAAGCAATAACAGGCAGTTGGCTCTTGGGGGTGGCTTCTCCCCTGGGACATGCTTTCCACCAAAATTCATTAGATGAATGGAAAATATAACGCTCTGAGCATCCTATTGRGGACAGCTGTGTGCACAAACAAACMATAWCTGCTTGTGGGTCTGTGTTTGTGTTTGTAGGGGCACAAGAACGTGCACATTACGGTGTTTACAGGTATTGTGCAGGCAAACAAACAGTTTGYGTGTGAAACTTCCTTCCAGCCACGTGGCCCTGGAACACAGGTTACCTGTTAGTTGCAAAATTAAGGCTTCAATTCCAAACTTTTTCTTTCTTCTGTAGGACATGTCAAGGCCACGGCCACCCCAGAGGGCTCTGCCAGCGAATCCCGTCCCATCCCGATCCAGGGGCTGGCAGGGGAGCAGCCCTGTCCCACTGCCTCCTGGGCACCCCAGAGCCCCAGCACAGCTCCAGGTAGGCACTGAGAGTGGTGCTGGGAAGCCCCATGATGTCCTGTCACAAAAACCCTCTGAAGGGAATAAATATCAGCTGCAAAACCCCTTCATGCACAGCCCAGGGTGGGTGGGGACAGCTGTGGGGTTGGTCACCTTTATTGCAGAGGGCTGTTTTTACCTGTTCAATACTGAGAATTTATTGAGTTTATTGAGCAAAATGGTGAATTCAGTGCTCCACATCCTTGAACACTTCCACAGGCAAGGCATTTGTTGAGGGGGGCAGAGCAATGGGGTMGAGGGGTGTGCGACCCAGAACAGCAGAACGTGAAGATTCACACAAGAATTGAAGATGCCAGTAAGAAACAAAAACTCTTTCCAGCCTCTCCAGCCATGGCTAAGGAGATGCTTTTTCTGCAGAGAGTATTTCCCAATAAGGAGATGCTTTTTCTGCAGGGATTATTTCCCAAAAATGATCTGAATATGGGCAGTTCATAAGGGACTTTCAGGCACTGAGTTCAGCGCTCTGCAAACCTTTACCACGAAACATGTCCACTCCACACAGCAGTTGTATTTTCTCCTCATATACTGCAGGCCAGCTGTGAAAAATGGGGAAAACTGCAGGAACTTGTGCTCCTGTGTGCCGCAGACAGGCTTTTCCTGGTTGATAGCAACATCAGCTCCAGGAGAGGCTGAGGATGGCGCTCGCTCTTCCATCACTGCTCACTCCTCTTCTTTCCCCCTTTTTTCCATCTCACCCAGAATTCCGGTGCCTGGACAGCTGGAGCAGCGAACAACCTCAAAGTGGGGCAGCCAGGCTCCCGTGGGCATTCTTGAGGCTTTCTGTTCCTGGCT
Organism: Malurus melanocephalus; assembly: GCF_030028575.1. NCBI lineage: Eukaryota > Metazoa > Chordata > Aves > Passeriformes > Maluridae > Malurus > Malurus melanocephalus. The sequence continues at coordinate 581,329 of NW_026623636.1, forward strand.
GGCCCTGCCCTTCCCAGGGCTCTGGATGGCCTTCATCACCCAAAACCACACTCACACATCCACTGCCATGGACAGTGTCTCAGTTCCTCTCCTCCTGTCTCCTCTGTGACCCACCAAACTGCAGCCAGGAGTGCCCCAGGCACATTCCAGGCTGAGCTGGACCCTCTCTGCCTTTTCCACGTCRGGATGGCTCGTTTTGTACGGTATTTAAATATTGTTGTGCAATATTCAGCGCAGAGATGGGGCGATGGGGGTTTCACGTGTTTTCAATCAAGTCGTTTTAAGTTATTTTAGTGTTGCCAGGGAGAACAAGCTGTGAGTGCAGGTGCTGGCCCTGATGGGTTTTCACATGAGCCCTTTTGGCTTCCTCAGCCCCCCATGCAGCTGCAGGAGGATATTGGTGCTATACAGACCCCTCTGCCCCCGGGGACAGCGGGAGGCAGCTGCTGACAACATTCCTCAGTTTATTGTTTACACTGGGGGGCAAGCGRGGCCCCAACCAACTGGGGAAATACGATTTGTGGGGCCACTGTGGATTTTGGTCAGCTTTAGCAGAGGGGATATCAACTATTTTCCCCATATAACCCTTTTCAGCAAGAGTGTTGCAGCCCTTCCGTCCCCCAGCACTCGCTTGTCTTCCCTTGGTGCTGTAAATCCCAAAAAGCATCCCCAGCATGGCCCGTGAGCTCCAACCCATGGCATCAGGACACATCCAGGTACGACAGGGAAGGCGGTACCGTGGAGCAGGAGATGTTTTTTTGCACGTGTTTTGCTCTGTGCTGAGCTGTGACTCAGCCTGGGCTGTCTGCTCTCCCAGACAGTGAAAAAACTACCTGAAAACTGCCCAGGTGATGACACAGCCAAAATACTCACACAACACATGGTGCTTTTGTAGGGCAGCTCTCTTTCTCCAGGCTTTTTCTCCAGGCCATGGATGGAGAGAGAGCTGTCTGTGTGCACTTTAAGCAGCTGATGATTCTGACCCTGAGGACCCTCCCTTATGAATTTGTTTTTTTCTTCTCCTAATAGTTTGGTTTTTGTATGTGTTTTTTTCTTTTTTTTTCCCCTCAGGATTTTAAAAAAAGACCTTTTGTTATGCCAGATTTTTTTTATTCTTTTCCTTGAAATGATTTCCTAGGAAAACACAGGGAAATCTGGAGCTGTGGTTACAACWGTTCTCTTGTGTCTGATTTATTATGGATAAATCCTCAAAGGCCATAACTGCTGCTCCACATGTGAGAAAGTGCATTATTGGCAAAAATAAAAAGAGTCTTGTTCAATCTGCTTGTTAAAGAAACCCCAGACGAACCCTAAGTACTCATTAAATTTGTAGTTATGGGTAACAGTGTATCTGTAGGATGACTCAAGACACATTAGTTTTCACAACTTTACTACCTCTTTCTCCACAAGGAAACAGTTCACAGGGTGTGTCTTGAAATTCTCACCAATTATTCCTTATCTCACCAATTTTAGATCTTTTCTTACCTTCTGCGTGCCTGGAAAACAAACCAACCTAAAAAACTCCTTTCTGAAATAAGGGAGGGCAAGTAAAAAAACAGCGTTCTAMTATTTTTAGTCTTTTTCTATAGTTGGGGTATATCACACATAAAAATGTGTATTCAAACAAACCCCAAATCTGTTGTTTYTTGGTATGTAATGGCATGTTTGGCTGCTCACAGGTGGAGCAGGACGTTCACTGTAGTAGCAGATTCAACTACAGGAACTTGATTTCATATCTGAGCCCTCGCTGAGGACAGCAGCCCTTCTGCTCCCACCCCTGATCCTTAGCAAMTGGCCACTGAAAATCAATAAAATTATTTTCATTGCATTTCATGTGAATGTGGGATCAAGGTTTTAAAAAATGCCTCTGGGCAAACAATGCTCAGAGAACAACTGGACGTGCCCAAACCCTAATGGAAAAYTTCACTGCTGGAATATCACAAAAATCCTCAAAAAGTCGTTTTAAGTAGGTCCTTTAAAATTTTCAGATGTGTGAAAGTTGAGTGAATGAGAYCAGGGGAACTGCAGGAGGACTAAAAGATGGTAAAAACTGATTTTTTTTGAAAGATAATGTTACTTGGGAGAACTTAAAACAAAATACATCTCACTTTCTCCTGTGTCCACATATTAATGGTTTACAATAATGCTCTCTATGCATCTATGCAAATACTTGAAGAATGCAATTCWTTGTGCCTTTTGCCTAGTTTTAATAAAATTTGTTGGTTGTCATTAAGAAATACTCTTTCACTGTGCATTATTTCATTACCTCAGTGCAAACCTTCATTTTCTGTGTGGCATTTCTCCAGGGATGGCAGGATTGCTGCCATGAAATGCACTTCTAGAGAGTGAGGGAAGGTGAATCCTATTTACAGCCACTTTCTAAAATAAAAAGGATAAAGCATCACCTTGATTAGGATGCCAAAACCCAAGCTGCAGCGAGTGATTATTTTCTTGGATTATTGGATTATTTTGGATTTTCTTGGATACTTGGATTATTTTCTGCCACCAAAGGAGGTCGCTGCCRTTTCACTCTGCTCCAGCTGCTCTCTCTTGTACTCAGCTCTCCCTCAGCTTCTTTATCCTTTAGGGCTACACCAGTGAGAGCAGAGAAATCATTAAAAATCATCAAAAAAAAATTTCAGATCCACCTGAAACTTTTTTTTTGAAAAAAAACTTTATTTCCCTTTCCACATTCCAAAAACCAGTAGTGAAATGTTATTAAAACTAGAGATTGCATAGTCCTCTCTCCCACAGCCCCATATTGTATTTACTCAGACACAGGTTTAACCAGGTGAGCATCTCAGATGGCAGCAGGACACCTGATGGAGCTCAAAGAATTGGAGAGAGCTTGCCAAGGTCAAGATATGTCCTGAGCAAAAAAATATTTAATGTTTACAGCCACTTGGTCTTTCAGACTGAAAAAATTTTCAGAAGTTTTGGAGATGGTGGCAGAGTTTCTCCTGACATGGGGTTTGCCCTTCCTCAGGTGGGGTCTGGAGCAGCCCCAGAAGCTTCACCAAGGCCTGGGCACCAGAGCTGCTAGGGGAAAAAAAACCCCAAACAAATAAAACTCCCATAAAAATAATTAACTCTGTGCTTCAGGGAAACTCCTGCACCTGACAAAAAGCTGGAAAAGATTTCTCTGTAAGAACACTTCATGGCTTGAGTCGTGCCACTGAGCCCGAGTGAGTGGCTGTTGCAAAATTCACCATTTTTTGGCCATATTTATCAATATTCTTGTCCCATTATTTGCAGAGCAAGTGATGAAACACRGATGAGCAGAGTGAATAGCAGGAGTGCACCGTTCCATCCTTGTCTCTCAGCTCCTCTTGAGACACTGGTGTGTATTTTAGAGCTCATGCATGTGTCTGGAAAGGAAACAAAAAAAGACACAAAGCACTGATCAGTGATCCATCAAGGCCTGGAGACAAAGACATCAATGGCCACCCAGGGGAAGGAGTGCAAGGGCAAACATCAGCCCTGCCAAAAATAAGAGGTGGGAAGGGGCCTCTGAGAGGAGCTCTGTTCCAGGACTATCATATTTCTTGACAACTTTTGTTTCCAGTGGCTGCACATTTAAGGCACAGCAAGGATTAAACACACCCCTTGCTGCCACACCGTGACAAAAATCCTGTCCAAAAGCCCACAGAAAGATCTGGCTTTGGAAAAGACACGGTCAATTTTATTTTCTGCTTTTCCTTTTTAAATTTTCCCACTAGCACCTGGAATATTGATAACACCCACCCAACCTCTAGCCCCTTCTGTAATGTGTTAGTTGTAGTGCATGAATACTTTGGGTTTCTCCTCTGGGGCGATGCTGGAGTTGTCCACCTCTATCAGGATGTTTTTGTCATCTCTGGTGACCGGCGCTGGCTGCTCGTTCTGAAGGACTTGGGGCAGATTCCCTAAACTGACATCCATGTCTTTGAAAGCGTGGAGTAAAAACACCCCCAAAATGATGGTGAGGAAGCCACAAACTGTCCCAATGATGTCAACCACGGTCATGGTGACCCACTCCTTGAAGAGGATGATGGAAGTGGTGATGACGATGGTGGTGAACAGCACGTAGTAGATGGGGAACACCAGCGAGGTGTTGAAAATGTCCAGAGATTTGTTGAGGTAGTTGATCTGMGTGGTGATGGAGGCCACCAGCGTGAGGACCAGGATCCATGTCAGAGGGTTCTGCAGCACAGGCTGGCCAGAAAAGAAGCCCTTGATGGCGATTCCCAAACCCTTGACCGAGGACACGGAGAAGGCGCCGATAACGGAGCAGATGGTGAGGTAGACGAGGATGTTGTTCCGGCCGTAACGGGGCGCGAGGTAGAGGATGAGGAGGAAGCAGAGAGCCAGSAGGATGGCAGCATAAGCCAGGAAACCTGCAGGAGGGAGAGAAGAACCCAAAACTCGAGCGGGGGACACAGGGAACTGTTGAGATTCATAGCCCTGGCAGGGAAAACCCAGCAGCCCCTGTACCTGGCTCCTTCAGCTTRGAAGTCATCTCCTCCAGGGTGGTGACCTCCTCGTCCTCCGGGGCGTGGATCACCATCACCGTGCTGCCCACCAGGCTCAGCAGGCAGCCCAGCTTCCCCAGCAGGTTGAGCCGTTCTCCGAGCAGATACGAGGACAGAATGGCACTGCACGGGACAGAAAAACATCATCCGGCACTTTTCAGTCCTCTCAAAAAGAAACAGCACCTCAAATAAACTTAAAAATGCTTCTATATCACACAAGGACACAAATTCGGTATAAATTAATAGGATTCCAGTGTGTTAATACACAATCACATGGCATCCACCGACAGCTGAACCTGCAGGGGTGCAGGTGTGACCTGTAGATCACAGCTCTTGTGTCAGCAAGGTGTAAAAATGCTGAATGTTTTAGCACATCCTCAGAAATGTTCTTTYGGTGTCTGAAGAATCACTCAGGAGCTGCTGGGCACTATGAAGCTTTTAATAYTCAGGGAAATTACYTCAAGGATCAGTATAGAGAAAAAAMCTGACCCTAACAACAGAAGAGTWATGTTAATTTTAACTAAATCATCACAGAAACTCTGAAGGTACTAGGGCTACAGATATATCTGCAAAAATATCTAGTTTTTGTCCMAAAAAAWWTGGGGCAAGACACCAGAGCAGTCCKAACTCTCAGTTTGCTTATTCATTTCACAATAACAGAGTTTCTTTAAAAACTTAAGTACTCAGAGTCAGGTATTTAGGTAGGAGTCTCCTGTTTAAAAATAAAGCAATAAAATAGGGTTTCAGCCCTTTTGGCAACAGCCAGAAGCATAAAACCCTACAACTTCAGAGGACCCTAAAAGCCCATAAAACAAAAGGCAGGTAGTTTGAAAGCAAGCCTGGTATTTTTGACCCTTTTAAATTTTTAGTACTCTTGACTACAAAAACAAAACTAGAAAAACAAACAAACAATAAAACCCCTCCAATCTTGACTTGGCTAAAGAGCTGGAATAAGGAATGATGCCATGCAAATATTTGCAATAATTTAACCTGCAGTGTAAATTATGGCAAAAATATGTTAAATTATGGCTGCCCTCCACATGCAGCACTTCCAGAAGGACATGATACCTAATTCAATGGTTCCCAAATGATCCCCCAAAAGGACAGCAGTGGTTAAAGTGTTTTTCAGAAAACACAGACATTTTTTGCTTTGGGCAGAATAAATCATATTAGCATCCCTTCAAGTCTATTTTTACAAGTCAAACAGGCAAACAAGAAAAAAAAAAAAAGGCAAATTGCAAAATATAGACACAAAAATCACCTTATGAGCACGCTCAGAGCCCCCAGAGGTGTGACAATAGTTGCAGGAGCAAAGGCATAGGCAGCGAAGTTGGCAGCTTCCCCTCCACCCACTAAACAAACACAAGAAAAATAAATACCAGTGAGTCCCAGTGCACTTTCTGTGATTTCTCTGGGGGCTTGCAAACCAGTCAGGAGTCACTTGGAGAGTGGGTTTTACACTGGGGCTGCTAACAGGGGCAGAGAGCGGGTGAAAATCTATTCCAGATTAAGAGAGGCACCACTGCAGGAGGAAACCCTCCCACGGGAAGGGCTGGGGGTGCCAGGGCTTGGCCATGTCAGGGCTGACCCATGGCCCATGAACCCCCAGTCCGGCCAGGGAGCTGCTGTGGGTGGAAATGAGGGAGGGGCAGCTGTGGGACCCCCATCCTTGGGGCTGTGATGGTGTTTTGGGGGCTGTGATGGGATCCCTGGGGGCTGTGATGGTCTCTTTGGGGCTGTGATGGTGTCCCTGGGGCTGTGATGGTGTTTTGGGGGCTCTGACGGTGTCCTTGGGGCTGTGATGGTGAATTGGGGCTGTGATAATGTCCCTGGGGCTGTGATAATGTCCCTGGGGCTGTGATGGTGTTTTGGGGGCTCTGACGGTGTCCCTGGGGCTGTGATGGTGAATTGGGGCTGTGATGGTGAATTGGGGCTGTGATGGTGTCCCTGGGGCTGTGATAATGTCCCTGGGGCTGTGATGGTGTCCCTGGGGCTGTGATGGGGTCCCTGGGGCTCTGACAGTGTCCCTGGGGCTGTGATGGGGTCCCTGGAGCTGTGATGGGGTCCCTGGGGCTGTGGGGTCCCTCTTTGCTGTACTGCCCTTGTCCCCAAGCAGCGAGGGCAGAGCAAGGTGGGGACACCTTGAGCTGTGGCTGCCGTGGTGACAGCCAGGGAAGAGAGCTCTGAAACACCCTGCTGTAAAATCTGCTGCTCTCTGGGCAGCTCTGGGTGCAATTTGGGGAGACACTGTAATGCTGCAGTGTGAAAGAAAGGTTTTAAGAGCTCATTCCAAGGGAAAGCAAGCTTTTTCAAGGAAGGAGATGCTACCAAAGGCTCTTTGTTATCTCCCTGTGCTGCAGCAGGAACCTTCCCAGAGCCCCCAGGCAMTCACTCAGGGAGGCTGTTTGCCCTGTGCCTGCCAGCTGCCTCATTAAAACCTGGCTTTTCACGCTTTTGATCAGGTAAAACTGAGCCAGCGAGTCTTGCCAGTCCTGCGGGAGGATGGACTGGGAGATCCTGCGTGGATCACTGCCTCTCCTCTCCCTGAGGAGCCTCTGCTGGGGATGGGGGAGCTCCACAGAAAACAGGCTGTAAGCACGATGTTCCACACCTCATCCACAGGGACAGACCCTGGGAATGCTGCACACCCAGACAAACAGCTCCTACTCACTGGTTAACAGKCCAGCCCACCAGAGCCAGTCCTTCAGGTAGCCGTGGCCTCCGTCTCCTGGGGAAAAAAAAAAGTGCAGGAGTTAACAAAAATATTCTTCAGAGCAAGAGATGGGAATGTCTCTTTGGAGAGGGATAAACTGCAAAGGGAAGAGTGTGACAAAGAATAAGAATGGACAAACTGTGGTGGGAACTAATCCAATTGTGGTCCTGACCCATAGGCTGTTGGACATAAGGAGCTTAATCCTACTGACATTGTGAACCCTGATTTTACCAGGTCAGGGAAAAGCCATGTTTTTGATAAATCTGACCCAACTGAAGCTGTCAGGAACTGAAGCAGGGTTTGACTTGCCTTAGAGAAAAGTGATGTGCTCAGATAGCTGGGTATACCCTGGGACTGAGAGATCACAGGGTGAAATGGGACAAGGGGCAATGAAGAACTGGACAGAAAGACTTCAGCACACAGGGAAATATCTTTTGCTAGAGTTCAGCCTCTTGTGGTTCCTCAACAACTCCATAAATGCTAAAGTTCAAATGTTATGCTTTATTATTCTTCAGAAATTGCTGTTTATTTGTTTAGGGTTTTTTCTCAAGAACTMTTTTTTATCAGCTGCACTTCTCTGTCATTAACCTCTAATTCCTTGTTAAACATTCTGAAAAATAGGGAGGGGTTTACTCTTGTTTACTCGCTTGGCTCTGCTGTGGGAAGAGCTCATGGAGGGAAGGAGGAGAGAGACATCTTCTAAWGAGGAAGCAATACTGATATTTCATTGTGCAAATATAATGCCACAAAGCAAACCCATCCGTGTTCAGCAGCTGCGTGTGGCCAGCCCAGGGGCAGAGGATGGAGATGAACTTGAGATTGGCCTGTGATTCAGGTGATGTTGGCAGCTTTGTCTCTGGGAAGCTATTTCATCATTCCATACCTCTGTGTCCCCTTATGGACACAGAGTAAAACGGGGATGGTGATATTCACTYCCTCTGAAAAATTATTTAAGAATTTTTCTTAATAGGCCAGAACTGGGAAGCAGCAGCATTTGAATGGCCATTGCTCTGCTCTGCAGTTCTGTAAGTATGTCAGCTGCCAGGTAGGACTCAGGCTGCTGCTGGAGCACGTTTGCAATGCTGATGGGATGAGCCCAATTGCACAGAGCGATCCTGCTTTAGGCAGCGCTGCCCCATCCGTGTGGACGTGTGTGCACACATAAACACGTGCCTCGCCCCACGAGCCTGGTGCTGGAGCAGAGTTATCTGCACCTTGTTGAGCAACACAGCCCCAGAGGATCCCTTCTGAACCCACAGAGTTCCCACAGAGCCGGCCTGTCCTGCACTCACACACAGCACTGTTAATGCTGTTCAGGCACTCRGGGTTCATCCCTGTCCTGGTGCCCTGCTGGCAGAGCTGCCTGCTGCCTCAGTTAGAGCAGGAGTGGGGTCAGGGCACTGTTCTACCCTGCTCCAGGCTGGGGCACAGCCATGAGCTGCAGCTTTGTGCAAAGGAACCCATTTCAAAGAGTTTTTAGCACTCTGCTTCTTCCCAGCTTCACACCTTGCTGTGTGATGGGCAGGTATTGTCCACAATCACTCGCTATTTGTGTGGCCAGGCGAGGGAATATTGCTTTTAGCTGAGCTCTTCCAGCACAGGGTTTTKTAAATTAACTCCTAAATTAACTCCTTTCCAATGCCAGGCCCATAAATGAGCTCCTCAGCTCCCACACAGCACTGCTGTCTGGGTCTCACACATAAAAATGCATCCACAAAAAAAGTCTTATTTACATTGCTGATAGAAGTCTGACTGTACCCAGAGGTGCTCCCTTGCCCTACCAGTGCTGAAATTTGGGTTATGTGTGTGCAGTCCTAGGCACTGGTGATCCTTCCCTCTCCTGCCCTCCAAAAGCCTCACCTGCCCTGGTGCCTCCCYTCTCCACCAGCCGTAGCAGCCCCTTTTTCTTGAGGATGACGCTGCTCCCRATGAGGAAGCTGGAGAAGACAGCCAAGCCCAGGCCAATGTAGAATCCATAATTGCTTTCCAGCCGAGTTATCCAGGAATTATCCGAAGTCCCATTGTCCTCGCTGATCACTTGGCACACGACCCGGTGGGAAAGGCATGAGAGGGTGATCAGAGACCCTTGGGGATAAAACAGCAAATTATTGACATGACTATCAGCTGTATTCCCTTGGACCCATTCCAGTGTCACCCTAACAGCACAAAAAAAAAGCTCAGAACACCTCTTTACTCACCTCTGGAAATGGCAGGGTGCTGTCTGACASATTCATGGCCTGCAGTTCAAACACCTCTTTAACACTGAATGTGTCTACACACTGAACTGGAAGGCCACAAGGACCTCTAAAAAAGTAATCTGAATTTCCAAACATATCTGCCAGAGGATCTCCACCAAACTCCAAGGTTATGGTGTTGAACTCGGCCTTATCAACACTCAGCCTTGCTGATCTGAATGCTTTGGTGCTTTCCAGCCAAATAATATCCTAAATTTCCAGAAAAAATATATCCAAACAATATTGACAATCCAGCCAATAATAATCCTCACACCTGCCAGCTCATCTGCAGTTACAGCTTTGGGTTTGATGTGGAGCGATGCCAACACTTGGTGAGTGTGCATCTCCTGCTCTGTGTGCTGAGCTGTGTCATAGGACAATACCTTTCCTCTACTGTTTAATGGCTTTATTCTGCCCTTTTGCAGAGTGCCTGAGTGCTCCTAAAGCAAACACAGTCCTGCTAGAGTGAAAGGACGGAGAGCAGGCACAGCTTCTGCTGCTAACACCAAAAGCACTGCACCCCTATAGCTCTGCCCAAGGCGTGTTGCTGTGTGGGGGTGGCAAAATTGCAGAGCCTCTTCCTCCCCTGACACTCCCACCACACCCAGCACATGTTTCGTGCAATCTTTACTCTGAGTGTAGTAAAGTTGGTGTGACTGTGACCATGAGAAATAGAGCAGCCAGGTGGAGCACAGAAGTTTCTTTGTAATAAAAGACTTCTTTTTTTTTTTTGCCTGAACTCACTCAGGAATTACAGAGCAAGTATTTGTGTCTCTGCAGGCGAGGGTATGGAATGGCTAAACCGCTCCCAGCGGTGCCAGGAGCCTGGGCATGGGCCCCACATTTTTCCTGAATCAGGAGTAGCCTGGCTTAGATCTTCTGCAGCTGCAACCCCTGGCCCTGGGATGCATARCTGAGGTTTTGGATCTGAACTGGCTATAAACGTTTTTCTAAAGGAAAAAAAAAAAAAAAATCCAGTGGCTTTCGATATGAGTTTCCAATTAGGGTTCCCTAACAGAATTTTTTTTCTACTAGAAAAACATTCTTGAACACGGAAATATCTCGTGGGGAGTACAAGGGGAATTTGCCTCCTCGGCTGGTGAAAATCTCCGCAAGGTACTACCGGGCACAAGCATGAGGCAGCGGGAGGGGGTGATTACCGACTGGATTAGGTAATCCTTAAAGGAAAATAACCCAACTCCTGGCTTCCCTGAGCATTTGCAGGCTGGCAGAGTGTTCTGCCGGCTCCTCCAAAGTGACTCAAGTTTCCCCACTCCTATAGAGACCTCAAAAATAGGAAAAAAAAAAAAAAACCAAAAAAAAACCACCAAACAAAAAAAACAAAACCTAAAGCAGAGCAGTGACAGAGGAAAGTCCCAAAGCTGGGTGGGATAAGGCCGGGGAGGGATAAGGCCGGGGGGTGCGGCGGGTTCAGCCCCGCGCTCAGAGCCGGAGCGGCCGTCCCGTCCCGGACTTATCCCTGCCCTGTCCCGGACTTGTCCCGGCTCTCTCCCGGCTCTGTCCCGGTTCTGTCCCGCCCTGTCCCCTCTCTCCGGGCCGGTCCCGCTGCCCGGGGCTGCACCCACCGTTGCCGCAGCTGCTGTTGGTCTCCAGCGGCTCCATCGCTTTCGCTCTCCGGACGCTCCGCGCATCCCGGGCCGAGGGCAGGGCCGGGCACACCTGAGCCCGCCCCGCTCCTCCTCCAGCATGGGCCGGCCCTGGCTGGGCTGGGAGCGCTGGAAATGCCCGGTGAGCCCTGCACGGTCCGCAGTGCCAGCCCTTGTCCCCCAGCATTTGTCCCCATCCCCGTCCCTGGTCGGTGCGGGGGTTCTGTGACTGCGCACAGAGCCGGGACAAAGCTGCTGCCGCAGTCCGGGCAGGGGTTTCTCCTCTGGAGGATGCTTTCCTTGTTGCAGAGGCTGGAGAAGGTGCTGGGGCAGCAGAAGGATGGCTCGGAGGTGTGTGAGTGGGGATAGGGGAGCCTGGTGTGCGCTGAACGAATCGTGCACGCTGTGAACCCTTGCCACGTGTGAACAGTGTGGCGGAACAGAAAATAAAAGTAAACAGGAGAAATATTGGTGGCAGTGTCAGTTTAACGGTTGGACTCGATGAGCTRAGAGGAAGTTTCCAACCTAAAAGTTTTGGGCTGCACAATATGCAAAGRATATGAAGTTGTTTGGGATCATCCAAAGAAGGGCCACGAAAAGGGGTCTGGAGGAGAAGCCCTGTGAAGAGCAATTGGGGTCACTTGGTTTGTTCAGGCTGGAGAAGAGGARCCTCCATCAACTCSCCCTTCCMCAGCAGCTGCAGCTTCCCTTGCTGACGGTGTGTGAATGTTTTGGACTGTGTGACACATCAGTTTTGCCTTCATCCCACCGTCCTCTGCCGACCTCCCTTCGTGCATTTGTGCCTGGTGGCTGTGTGTGCACAGAAACCTATTGCTGATACAAAAGTCCTTTCGTTGCCATTAGCCAGGTTCGGCTGTAGGTCAACAGAGATAAGTAAAATCAACAGTAAAACAATAGCTGTGCTTCAGCAAGCCCACATTTAGGTGTAGAAAGGGTCCCTGCTAAAAGGAAATATAAAGATATGAGATTTGCAGGAGCTAAATGCATCTGAAAAATTGCTTTGGTTTTTTCCCCATAAAATAAATCGCCTTTYTAGACAGAAATTGCCCTTAGACAGCCGTAGATCAGGCTGCAGCATTGCTAACTCCTYGTGGCTCCTTCACTCAGTGCCTGATCCTATCTCCGAGCAACTGTTTTCCCCAGCAAATGTAATGCTCAAGTGCTCTGTGAGTCATTTGATTTTAATCAAGTYTGTTCATCCATCACAGTCCTGCGGGGTCACTGGCTGGGAGAGGCTGTGCCAGCCAAATCCCACGTCCTCCCCTTTATCACGGGGCACTTGATAATCAATCCAAGTCATATGGCAGCAGGTTTTGAAGTAGGAAATGAAACATGTGCTAATTTATCAGTGTTGTGGGAGCAACTTCTGCTGCTGTTACTTATTATGCAACCAAAAGGGACAAGACTCAGGTTAAGGCAATGATGGTGGGATTTGGCCTTTATTTAGTAAATTTACTGGCTGATGCTGGTTAGGAGCTGGTTAGTTCATGCAATGTGTGAGTACAGGGCTGGTTGCAGAAACTGCTGTGAYGGTGGAGTGGGACAAGTATTTGCTGTGTCTGCAGTGCWKRCWSYSYSYRSKGRMWKKGSKRWYYSCTGTCCCCTCACAGGGGGCTCTGCCTGTTCACTCTGRTCCTTGGGGCACTCTGAGGCTCTCCCCTTTGCTGGACCTTTTCCAGCACCCTGAGGTCTTGCTCATGGCTGTGGTGTGGTAACTGTGTCCAAAATAATTTCCAAGCTTTTTCGGGTGATGTTGTTGGCATCTGTGCTCACTGTGCAGGAAGAGGTGTGAAGGAGGCAGCAAACTTTTATGGAAGAGATTTGGGTTAAAATAATCCTTTTGGTCATGGTGCAGCCTCATCCATTAGTGCCACAGCATGGAGCAGTCAAAAGCAAAAAGCWCTTTGGGAGCACAGCTTTATCCTYCTCTGTCAGCTTGGTTTCCTAAAGAAAAGGGGAATATGAGCACATCCACATGTGTTTATCCACGTACTTCTTTTCCTCCCCAAAGATATTGAACCTGTGGACCACTTTTGCCACATTTGACAAGGGGTGAGAGCTCCAAAAGAAGCCTTTCTAAGTCCTGGAAAGAGAGACATGACAGGGAAGATGTCCCCAAAAGRAGGGGACACTGCAGTGTGAGCTGACTCTATCACACACGGGGGAAGGAGCGTGCCTGGGTGACACCAGAGTGGGACAAGCTTCAGTCAGCCACAGGTACCAGTGTGTCATGGATTTCCTTCTCTCTGGCACAGGGACTGCAGGGGTGCAGTCTAAAATCACAGAGTCACAGGAGCTGCATTTGATGGATTTGGCAAGGCTGGAATGGCAAAATGGGAGCGAGAGCCAGTGGGATTGGCGTGGAGCCTTCTGTGCTTAGTCAAGGGCAGGTTGAGACTGATAGCAATAAAGGAGGGATGCAGCCAATGCCTCTTTTATTGCTTCATATCCTCATTTTAATGGGAAGGCTGTAATTAAGGGAATTTAGCTCCAAGCTATGACCTCACGGGGTTGATACTCRCATCAGATGCTGCCTCAGAAATAACTCATCAGAAATCAGGGAGTCTTCCTTAGCAGCTCATCTTCCAACCATGCAGTTCCTCCTGAAATACTAGTTTCCAGGCCAAAACCTTGACAGGAATCTGGGGGGCAGAACAAGGCAGCTTTGCATGCAAATAATCTCTTTAGCAACATCCAAAGGCTGTTCTTTCCCCTGCTCTTGTCTGCTCATCTCTTCTGCTCTGGAAAAAAATGATGGAAAAGTACTGAGTATCAATTGTCCTCTGTTGAAATAATGGGGGAAAGCATCCTGCTAACAGGTGGTGGAAACTTTGGCCCTCAGATGTCTGTTTCTGTGGAAACTTTCTGAACAGCTTTGTAATATTCTGCTCTGGCTTTGTACACTTTTAGGGCTCCAAGGAGCTGTCTGCTGCTTCAAAGAGAGGGTGAATCCTTTTTCTGGTACTGATTTGATAGGGTGGGGGTTAAGGGAATTGTCTGGTGTTGGATGATTGCAGCTGTACATGAAAGGATGCCCAAAGTTTGAAATACTGAACTTTGTTGAGCAGACAGCCTTTAATTCTGTCTGTCTCAAGGTAATCATGTCTGCAGTGGCTGAGGCTGTCATTTGGTGCCACAGCACCAACAGGGACAGTTCCCAAGCCTGTCACACCCCTGGTGGGTTCCAACCCTTGCAGTCCTGCCCTCCCCATGCTGGTACACAACCTGTGGCTCTGTGCTGAGCTGCTGAGTCATTCAGGGTCATGAGGCCATAAAACACATCCCAGCTTTCTCCCAGGATTGCCAAATCCTTTATCCAGATCAGTTCAGCCATCCAGGTCACTGTGGGCCCGCAAAGCCACAAGCTGGCAGAGCAGGAGGGGTGGGCTGGTGATGGACAGCAGTGGGTGAGTGACACGTAATCAGCAGATCRTTTGTTTGCAGACTCCTTATCTGGAGGCGTTTGCATCAGAACTCTAAATCAAGCAAAGCTAGATTGGAAAGGCACTCCTGACTTGCAGAGGGGGTCACAGAAAGGGTAATTTTGTTAAGCTTTTGAAAGAATAAAACAATCATTAATTAGCTGTTCTCTGCATTGGTGAAGTGACTTTCATCTGAAGATGTAAACATGTTTAAGAGTATTAGGAAGAAAGATAGGGGCCTGTATCTTTGATATTGCTCCCTTAGGGYTGGTTGTTCAAAATTCAGAGTCTGGGACCCTGATCCTCAAAGCAAGAATTGCTTCTGTCTCCAGGTGAGACCATGTGAGCTCTCAGCACTTCACAGGGCTGGTGTGAGAACTGGGGTGTCCATGGCACAGCAGCTAAAATTAGTTAAAAAACAAACAACAAAAAAAAGGAATGGAGGAATTTAAAAAGTAGAGAAATCTTGATGGGAAAGGATGAAACCCCAATCAACCCGTTCAGCAGCAGTGGCTGAGGCAGGAAGGAAATCCTGGCTCTCCTCTCTGCCATTCCCCATTGCAGAACCATGTTGAAATCAGTAAAYATTGGGCAACTTCAGACCATCAAACACTCCTGCAGAGCAGGATGGACCCACAGAGCTGCAACACAGCCTCACTTGGAGCACACTGCAAAGCTCAACAGAGCTGCCTGGCCATGGTGTAAAGTTCACTTCCAATTTTGTGGGAAGAATCATTGCATTTTTATTCCTCTTAAGCCAGGAAGCTGCTCTCATGAAGAAACTTTGGGAAGAAGCCACAAAAGGGAACACCAGTTACAGGGTTTGGTGTGGAGCTGATGAGCACAGGGGTCCAGCTCCCATGGATCCATGTCAGTTCTTTCACCCCAATTCCTCAGCTCCCAAATCCTTTCCCCTTGGTTCCCTCTGCTCCTTCTGCAATCAACAGCTATAGCTGCTCCTTGGATGCTTTAACCACAAAACTAAGAATGGTTCCAAATGGAAATTTGGGAAAATAATAGCAAGGAGAATCTCCTGGAAATAAAAAAAAAAAGGCCCCTGTGGAGTTGACAAGGATGCAGTAATGAGAGGAAATTGGCTCCTCAATTTAGCTTTGAGTAGAGCCTGTCAAAATCTATTAAAAGTAATTACATGATTTTCCCTCCCCTGACCGTCTTATACTTAAAACAAGTTTTAAAATGAAAAATGYGCTGTGTAAGGAAGTTCTTCTCAAAAATCATTAGGTTTTTGGTTGGCCATAAAGTCTTTTTTTTTTTTCTCCTCTGGCTCTGACAAAAGCTCAACACTTCTATCAAACTAGCTTTTCTTTTTTCTGTGCCAGGTGCAATTCAAGTCTCTCCCCACATAACAGTTATCACAATGATGATGACACCACAAGGTAAATTCTGCCCATTTCAYGAATGAGCCCAATTTTTATTTCTCTTCATCACAAAAGTCATCCCACATTTGTTGTACACACTGTTGGTTGCTGTGTTACGGGACATTATCACCAGGTTATCAGATGCTTTACTCTTGCAGAAGCACTTCTAATGGAGATGGAAGCTTCTGTTGGCTGAATTTTAGAACAACAGCAAAAAATGATAATAATACAAAACCAAAATATCATCTTCAGCTGCATAGCAAATATGGATCAAAAATTTAACACTGTATCAGATCACAAGCGTAAATATACCTCACCATAAATAAAATTCATTGTACAAAATAACTCAAGCAGCTTTTCATACAAATATGGTACATTTGACAACAGTTTTTGAGAATATTTTCTTGGGTTTTTTTACACCTTCAATTCTTTTCTCTTTTGTTCTCCAATACACATGAACCTACTGGACTGGAGTAATGCAGGAGAAAAAAGGACTAACGTTGTTCAATGCTACTAAGTGCTGTCAGAGTTTAAAAGAAAAAYCACTGAAGTGCTGAATTTGAGCTGGCTTGCTTCCCCTTTCTGCTGTAGCATTGAAAGTCAAGTGTAGCATCATCCCAGAAAAGCACGTGCACTGCCAACAGTCACATTTGATAACGGGAAAGCCGGAGGGAACATCAAAATAACCCAGTCTGACCTCATGGGTGACACAGGCCATCCTTTCTCCCCCTCTAATTCCTGTGTGGAGCCAACAACTTTGTCTTTGGRGTGGACATTCCAAGTGGTGGCTGGTGAATCCTGGGCAGTTTGCAGATTACTTCAGTATAAGCAGGAAAATACAGGTTAAAAAGCAAGTTCATCATCAGCGGACTCGGGAATGTTCAGACAGGTCAACATTTCCCCAGGAAAAGAATATTAGAAGTCTGCAGATTATAAAAGGCTGAAAAATACAGGACTGAAGCACATCTGCAAGGAAGATTCCCAAACTTGCAATTGTGGGGAAYATGCCAGAGCCCCTGGCAATCTGTTACTATTTAATCCTACCCTTACAAATTTGCTCCCGAATTTCCATTAGCAATTAGGACATTTAAAAAAGCATGGGAGGAAATAAAATCCATTTTCATGGAGTTGTTAAAAACCTAAACCTGGACCTTTCTCACACACAGACAAGGAGGGTGAGAAAACTGAAGCTAAGGATATTTGAATCCTTGAGATAATCAAAGGAGRGTAACATCAAATCTCAGAAATTAAGGCTGTGATTGTTACTAGATGACATCTCACACTACTTGAGCTAAAAGGCAAAAGAGCTACAAASACTCTACAGTGAAAACACTTTACATTTTGTTCATGTACTTTGAYGCTTTGCTCAAAACATTTAATCCCTTGGAATCTGGAGGGATTCCACATTTTTGCTAGCAAATCCAAGGGCAACAAATAGATTTTTAACTACCTGTTCTTTCAAGTACAACCTGTACAACAACTTTCCAGTGCAACCATGTTTTGCAGGRTTTCAGGAAATTATGGCAAAACTACAGGGAAAGAGTGCAAAGGGATTTACAGATATAGGTGAAATATCTCATGACTCACTCCAGACCTAAACTGATGAAGACAGAGAATTAAATTCACCTTAYTTTTGTCTAGGTAGCCGAGACTGGGCCATTTGAACTGGTTCATCCTTTTGTAGCAGCTTCTTGCTCCTGGTGGTTCCCCAGAAGACTCCAGCACTCTACAGCACGTCAGATGTACTAGGACATTAATCTGTGCTGTGCCTAGAGGTGGCTCTGAGAGCCAGACAGGGACTTGTGCCAACTTTTCAGCAACACTTTCATACCAAAATAACAAGCACTTACTATTTAGGTCAGGAATAAYAGCATCTTGGTCAGATCTATCTTCCTCGCGTCTTGTTTTCCAAAAATAATAAAGCACTTGATTCTTCTCTTCCTTTTAAAAATATGCATCTTTAGAYACCCTCACTCCAGTAGTGTAGARGTGTTGGAACATGATGGAATACCARAATTAACATYCTTRATGGAAGAGTAAATAGACAGCAAGAGCCCTGCAGGGCTATCAAGTCCCAGATGCTCTTCTGCTGCTCTTCCTCACGACACGGAGGAAAGAACTCGCCTTGTTGGGCTGGGTCCTTCCCTGCCACTCCAAGAYTTCAGCCAGGCTTCCTGAGATTTCATTTTACCTTCAGATTACTGTGCTGCACAATTTCCTCCCTGCAGCCGAAATGTCTGCCTCAGTAATTAAAGGAAACTCAAAGGTGTGAAAACGTCCAGCACTTGTCGCATGTGGGATATTTATTGATTATCAAGGGATTAGGTGATAAGATTCTGGGAGCACAAATTCATCCCTCCTATCAAGTAGTTTGCTGGCTTTGTTTCCCAAGACAAAACTCCAGCTGGGACATTTCCACTAATTAATTTTATGTTCCCTCTGAGAGAATAAATGCCCAGGCTCTGCCTTTTTAACATCTGTAACAGCATGCAGTTTACAAGGCATGATGAAATGCATGAAACAAATATAYGTTATCACATCAATTATCTGCTGTGGCCAGGCTAAAGCTGAGGAAACACTGCCAGTGGTGAGGCTGGCATAATTTTCTCTTGGAACATGTGGTTTGACCTCTTTTCACATCAAGYACAAGCTTTTGTATCACTCCAATGACACTACCCAGGGGAAGCAGGTTAGACCAGCAGTTATGAAATTCTCCTTKAAGTTCCACCTGAATTTGTTCTCACCATCCAGGGATCCTAGATTAGCTGAGTGGGAAAAGGAAAMAGAACTCCAGTGCTCTCTCTGAACACCTTTGAACTTGGRAAATKCTGGGTATTTTTTAAAGYTTATCCTCTATTTTACCTTTTCTAAAGAACCACRTAATTTCTGAGTGATGGGAAGTTTCCTAAGCCCTGCTGGTAGTCACCATTCTCTGGAGAAAGGTATTTGGTCRCTGTGCCACCAGGAATTTGTCTAAACCAAGGGAAAAGAGAATCCCAGAACACACTCAGGCTCTCATACTCGGCTGGAGAACAAAGATCCCGTATGTGCAAGGTAMCTACACCTGCATCCTGTCAGCACCAGTGAATTATTTCCACCCCAATTAATATATTTGAAAGCACATTCACATGAATGCAGCCTCTTCTGTAGTCCACAGGAAATCTGGTTTAGTCCATGGAAGATGTGTCTTCAGGAGAGAACCTCTGCTTTAAAATAAAAGGACATCCCATAGCACGGAAAAAGCTTTTTTTTCTCTTTCCCCAACTCTCTGAAGCGCTGAGGAGTTATTTGGTGACTGCATCATTGCTGTTYTTAAGCCCACATGCCAAAGCTCCCCTAGAAACCCTGGAACAGCCAAGGACACGGCAAAGCTCACCCAGCCTGGGCCAGGCAGCCACCCCTGAGCAGCCTGGCACGGCTCCTCCGCACCCAGCACTTCATCCTCAGGGTGTGCCACGGGATAACACCCTGCCTTCATCCCTTCTTCCCCTCCAGGAACGGGTCAGGGACTCCCCTGCAGCCCCTCCTGCTCCGTGGCTGGTGGCACTGTCACCGGGGTGTTGATTTGTCCCTGTGCCTCTGCGGTGGCAGCCTGTCCCTGGCACCGTGGGACTCCTCCACCCGAGGCTGCAGTATGGCTTCAGAGTGATGTGTGGACTGGGTGAATCACAGGGAAAACCGGACCACTTCATGGAAGAAAAGCACATTTTTGCCCGCCCACCCTCACCCACCCCCCCCTCAAGTCCGAAAGCTACGAGTAAAACCGATCACGGGGACGGTACAGAGGAACATGCACTCAAACGGGGCCGAGGGGAAGGTGTGTCCTGTGTGGAGAGGCAGAGCCAGCCTCGCTCCCTGGTCCACGCTCACCCTGGCAGTGGTTTTGGGTTGGGTCCCTGCTCCCTCGCCGCCCCCGCGGCTCCCTGTCCGCACTAGCAGGTGGTGGCCAGCGACTGGTGGATGGGGGGCTGGAAGCAGCGCACGTGCTCCACCGTGGAACTGTCTGTCTCCACCGACTTCATGTACTTGTTGAGGATGGCGAAGATCTCGTTGTTCAGGATCTGGTATTTCCTGATCCTGTCGGCCATCTTCTTCAAGGGCTGGAGGGATGGTGAGGGAGAGAAACCCGACATGAAGGTTTTTTGTCATCTCTTTTGTCATCTCACCAGTCAGGAAGGACCAGCCCCTGTGCCCTGCTGCTGGAAAGTTCTGCCCAGGCAAAGCAGCTATAACACACGTTCCTGTTCCACTTAGCACCTCGCAGGGACCGCTGACTCGCTTCCTTACTGGGCTTGATGACTCAAGACACAGCATTAACAGCACCAGTGAGTGGTCCTAAGTTAACTGTTCCAAAGTCTAGACTCCCAGCTGCTTATTGATAAAGCCACCGAGATCACAGGATGGTTGCTGGAAATACCAGCTCCTCAGGTCCAGTTCCCCAACCCCAGAAAGAAGGGAGAAGCTTTGAGAAAAAAACAGATTTGATTTTCAAGCCAATTAAAACCTTGACCTCTCTGCTGAGACTGGAGATGGAAACCTTACAGCAAGAGAATCCAGTAAGAATGAGATTAACACCAGGCTTTGTTGTAATTGATGAGTTTGGACAAAGCAGGATAGAAAACAGAGAGAGAAGTGTGCTGCTTTGGGTCCTTTAGCACCTCACCCTTCAACTTACCACGTTTTTTATGATTTCATCCTTCCCATCCTGCCTCTGCACCTTCAGCAGGTGGTAGCAGAAGTCAAAGAGGTCAAAGCGCCGTTGCTGCCCAAGGAGAACAATGATAGAGCAACCTGCCCAGTTCAGACCATCTCCAAAGCACTGCCTGGAGGGAGGACAGGGTGGTGGGTGGGGAGAGATGACAGCACAGAGTTAGGCAAGAGAAGTACCACAGCACAGGAGCTCTCTTTGGTGAATTCCTAGGGAAATCGGGTTCAGTCCTGCTCCTAGAAAGTGAGTGTATACCTAGAGAAAATGAACTCAGGAGATACACAGGATTACACCCAGGCCAGGCTGTGCAGAGGGAATCACAGTGTAGGACAGGTGAGGACCTCATTTTGGGCTGTTGGCCCATCTACCCATCACCTGCCACCTCGGGCACATCCCTTTACCTTGCTCCTTCCTCCAGCTGTTCCAACACAAAGCTGAACATCCCTCTGCGTCCACACACCACAAAGCCCTTTCCTCAAACACCCTCCCTCCCCCTGGGGACAGGGGACACTCACTCTGCCGTGAACTCGTTGGTGCCCACGGGGATGCAGTAGACGAACTGCATGGCGCTCCAGAGGCGGTGGAACTCCACGCACTCGTCCACGTGCATGACGCCGTTGGTGGGGGGCGGCCCCCGCCAGATGGGGTCCTGCAGGTAGCTCCGGATGCGCGTCAGGATCACCTCGAACATGGAGAGCCCGCAGCACAGCCGCTCCTTGGTCAGCAGGTCCCCCTCGCGGGCGATGGCGATTTGCTGAGGGACAAGMAGCAGAGGGGCAGGGGTGAGGTTGTGACCCATGCTCGCCCTCTCGCCGGGTTTAGCGCTGCCTGCTCTGTCCCTCCCCRGCTCTTTCGCCTCTGGAGGGCCAACCTTACCTCTGATGGCTGCTGCCATGGCATTTCCCACCAAAGAATACTCATCCCTCACACAGGAGACTCAATACGGTGCTCCACTGGATCTCACCAGCCTCAGCGCCTTTTGGAGTAACTACACACGTCAGAACAGCACAGTGGAAGGGAAAGCTCTGACCAGAAATACTGATCCTTAATTCTGCTAGCTGTTCTGTTCTGTTAGTGCTACTCAACGTTTCCTTTCATCATTTTCATTCCATGATTCATTTCGTGGGTTTCGCCTCGTGATTTCTGCCGATTATGAAGACAGAACGAGAGAGAACAGGGACATTTTGCTTCCCAGGACATTGCCATCATCTCTTCAAAATGCAGATATCCTATGGCTTTCTTGATTTCTTTTGTGCTTAGGGTTAAAAAGCTCTGAGGAAGATGAGAAGCCACTGCAAACTTGATACTGGAAAACCTGTGGTTTATAWGAAAGCCAAATAATTTTTTTCCCAGATGTGGAAGCTTTACAGGTGTGGATAATTTCTGTGTCATCCCTGCTCAGATTCAGATATACAAACCTGGAATAGCTCCACTGGATGAAGTAATTTTGGCTTTTACACTAGAGGAAAGTTAAAAGGGAATTGACTTCATTTCAGCCCCAGAGRACAAAAATAAAGGGGATTTAAAATAAGCAAGCAGGGGCTTCCCAAGGTCACTGAGTGATGCAGACACGGGGGTCTCTCACTGCCCTGGTATCCTCTCAGCTGCCCCATTTCCTGCCATTCCAGTGGCAGGACTGACTTCTCTTTGCAGTGCTGCCAAAAATAACTGGGGAAAAGGGGGCTGAGTGCTGTCAGAGTCGTGTCCATGGCTGTGGGAAGCTCTGGCTCTGCCGTGCTCCCCTCAGCAGAGGAKCGGCTGCACAGGCAGCGCCTTTTAYCCCTCTCACCATTTTGGAACAGAACATTTACTGAGGCTCTGCCCATCCCAGGGRATTTCCTGGAGCTTTCAGCCATTTTAAAGCATTTGCTCCATTTTCAGCTGTCCCTGCAATGCTGTAAAAATGTTATCCCAATCAGTGATGATGGGGACACAGAGCAGCTGGAACAAAGGGCAGACACATGTCCTGGCCACACATTAAGGACATGAATTATGCTCGCTTTACTTGGGTCATCTTCATTCCACTCTGAAAAATGCATGAATGTGCCTGCACATCCCYGTTCCTGATTACCAATTTATGCTGGCAGTGACCTCAAGCATTTTTAGTTTGGTGGCTCTTGAAATTAGAAGCGCTTKAATTCTTGCTTGTGTCACAATTTCAAGGATGTTCTGGGGACCTGAGCTCAATTAATGTTCAACTAACAGGAAATATCAAGGGAAAGCTGTAAAGATGTGCAGAGGCCACACTGGGCTTGGGATCCCTTGATATGTTACATGCAGGAATGGTGTCACTGGTTCCCTGGCACACAACTGCTTGTGTTTGCTTAGCAAGTAAAGATTTATTTTATCCAACTTTTTAGCTAAAGGCTGCACTCTTTCCCTCTCCTCACCTGCTCCAAGCTCTTATGGGCACAGACCTGCACACTGGTCTATCATGGCAAAATGAGGACCCAGTAGAAACAGAGCCATTTCCAATATATATCAGATGTTGGCATTACTGTTTACTAAAATACAGTGATAAAAGTGAGACTTCTGAGAACAAACTTCTCCAGTGATCTTAGTACATGATCTCTGAAGAAATCTTAATTTAGAAAGGGATGCATCTGGCTTTCAGTGTAGGTAGTGCCACTCAGCTTTAATGAACCACTTYGACCCCCTGGTTCTTTATGAGTGATCCATCAAACAGCTGCTTCTGGATTTCCAAYGCAAAATAATTATTTACAACAATCTTTGACAGTTTTCCTGCCATTGCATAAATCCAGTTTTGATTTTCCAGTTTTTCTACCTTTTTTACAGCCTGTTTACTGGTGATCTTGMCAGAACCCTATCCAAAACTTGCAAAAATCAATAGATCCCCACTAACTCTGGCTCAGCCCCTTCACAGCATGGAATTCTGTAACATTCATGGGGCCACCTTTTGGGAGAGGCATCGAGCAGGCAGCTTCTGCTTAGATTCTGGACAATTGCTACAAGGCATTTATGCATTCTGCAGGAAAAAATCCTGTATGGCCTGTGTCCAAAACTGCATTTCCAAAATGCATGTCTGAAACTGCATAAAAGGAGCAAGCTTAGAAGCTATGGAGGCACCTAAAGAAAGCAATTCTTGTGTTCATTTACATTTGAGCTCAAAAAAAAAAAAAAAAATCTRGTACTCAACTGTACCTGTGTGATGATATGGGAACAGTTTACGGAAAAATTACTTTTTAGTGGGACATGAAATACCTTTTGTTTTCATCACCATTATAACTACAGCAGAGATAAGCAACGAGTGGACTCTAATAGCAGAGTTCAATGATGATTTTGCATGGAAAGAAGGAGAGATAGAAAGACCAACACAAAGACACAAAAACACAGAGGTGAATTCTTTTTCTCGAGTGTCTCCTATGARAGGAAGTGTCTACAGAGTAAGACAAAGTCCTCAGTTATCCAGCCAATTTCTCTGTTTCAGATAATTTCCAATGATGCAAAGTTCAAAATGTCCTTGATCCATGAAGAAAAAAATACAAGAAAAAAATACCAACCACTTTCTGCCTGCCACAGATCTGTCACCTCCTACACCAGCTGACTGTTTGCTCCATTCCCTCATCAGTACATTACAGGAAAAGGGTGTTGATTCATTTAATACTTTTAAAGATTTTATCCCATCAACCCCAGTAAATGGGCACTTGAGGTTTGATTATTACTATCAATGAAGCTCAAATTTTGCCCATTACACTGATTAACCTACRGAGATATTTTAAAGTTTCTGCACAAGAGATCTTTCCCAAGCTGAGACCCACGTCAAGAAGAAACTTAAATGGAGCAGTAATTTTAAGCATGTGCTGAAGCTCTAAGCATGTGCTAGGAGGGAAACCATTCTCTGATGTATTCCTTGACAGGGATGAGCTAAAATGGACCACACTGCAGTCCTAAAACGGGATCCCCAAAAGTGATGGCAATTGATTGTTAGGGCAGCCCTGCAAAGTTTCWCCTCAAATCACTCCAGCAATTCTCCATCTGTTTAAAGAGGAGAAGAAAAAGTTTTTGGAGTTGTTCTGATTCTGAACTGGCTTCTAGCACACTTGCCTTACAGCTCTGTGCCAGCTCTCCTGACCAGAGGCAGCACACACCATCTCTGGGCCCACTCACAAATTTCCCTTCAGAGCATTTGCTCGGGGAAGGATTCGGATTTGCTCGTCCAATTGACATTTGGGGGCAAAAAAACCAATCAAGAAAAAAAAACCAAAAAAGGAATCACTTTTCCCAAGGCCAAACAGGCCGTGTGGGGACTGCTACGAGTTTCCAACAGCCATCCCTTTCAATGCAAGCCTTACCTGCGGAGTGCCCAGCCTCTCTATTAGGGGGACCAGGTGGAGTGGGGCATACTTGGCTTCGAGACGCTTCATGCGCACCTCCAAGCGTTCTCCTTCTGTCAAGCGAGCAGCAAACAGTGAAATGAGAGGAGGAAGTGGAGACCCGCAATTTTCCGCCGAGTTTGCTCAGAGCTGCCCCCCAGCAACCGTCCAAGGAGACCAGGGAGCCAAACCAGCAATGAGGGGCCAGTGATGMGGAGAAGGGAGGGATGGGCGGGTGCAGTCTCAGCAGCAGCTCTGTCACACATGTCCAAAAGCATGTCCCTGTCACCGAGCACTCCTGTTGAGATGGACATTTCATGCTGTCACTCTCCAAAGAGGCTGAGAAATGGCTCTCAAACCTCCAAGGGAACCCCCAAACTGACTGAGGTTTCAGGCCGTAACTARGCTACAGGAAATGCACCCTTGGCTTTTGTTTGCACCTGATGTTTGGCTGTGTCCACTTATCTATTTGGAGGGGGAAGCAGGGTCAGAGTTAATCCTCAGCAGAGATGGGAGAGAAAACAGCCTCTGGGCAGAGACCTCTGAGTCTGCCCACTGCTTCCCTCTCAGCTTCTTACCTTTGATGTAGACCCTGGGCAAAATATTTTGGAAGGGAGCAGCATGCAGCAAATCACAAACTTCTTCCTGGGACTGAGGCAGGAAGAAAGAAAGATAAAGTAAGTTAAAAAATACCTATGGGGGAGAGTGAATGGCTCAGGGGCCTGGGCAACACTACAACAGCTCATGCCTACAGTGCCTAATCAGATCCAACCCAGCTCAGTAGCAACTCCAGTGGTTTGAACCTAAATGATCTGAAATTGGAAGAAATATTTCAGCTTCAGTCAGGAAGTCTCCCTAACTCCAATAAGCTACTTCCTGCCTGTACAAGGCCAGACCTTCACACTGATTTTCTGTCCTRCTTACTAGCCCTGAAAGTAAGAGGGGATAAAGAGCATGGAAGTTTCCATTTCATCTTACCCTGAAGGAATTCCTGCAGCCTGTTCTTTCAAAGAGTGCCCAGGTGGAAATTACCCTTTGGCTTAGTTATTTTAGGAAGTGTACATGGAAAATACACTGACACATGGCTCTCCTGCAARTAAATCCATCCCAACTGGTCTGAAATGATTTGGCTGTTGGCGTGGAGTTCTCAGCCAGGACTATCACAATCCCCGTGGTGCAGGCACCAGGAAGAGTAAAACACAAGTCCAGAGAGGAATAACACCATGAGATGCCACCTGAGGGGACGCATGCCAATGCACTTGAGAAAAAAATAATCCCAAAAACACAGATGCACAAGGAGGAGAAACCTAGAAATAGGCAGGTGGAGACTGAGGAGCGATGGCTGACAGTACACTGTGTACGAGGCTGCGATGGCAAACAGCAGCGAGGAAACCAAAGCTGTTCAACACAGAGGCGCCGTGTCACGACAAGGCATCGGTCTGCTCCTACACAAGCCTCTCCTAGGCCATGCTTTCAGCTCTGAGCTCACCCTGGAGATGTGGACACACCGGAAAGCAGATCATGAGAGCGCAGCAGGAGGTACCCGGGGGCCGGATGGAATGACTGGGCTGGGGCTGTCTGGGGTGCAGGGGTGGRCACCCCGCTCCAGCCAGCAGGACAGCGGAGCATGGAGCTGCAGGAGGCTGCACTGGAGCATGGATGCTGGGATGGGAGCAGGTTTGTGGGAGTGCAGTTTGTGACACAGTGCTGGAGGGACAGGAACAGCCCCGGGCCCCTCCACGGGCACAGAGGTGCTGATGCTAACTGAGTGGGCCTGGCACCTTGGTCATTTTGTTTGCCAAACACTGCTCAATTCTAGGTGAACATTCTTCCACTGCTGTTTCCCTCTAATAAAGTGAGTATTTTCAGCCGTTTGCAGCCTGCATTCACCTCATTTCTGCCCCAAAATTATCATGTTATTAACAGATCTCTTTCCCATTATCAGAAAGCTCAAGTTATATTTAGAAATTTCATCCCAATCCCCTCATTCCTCAAACTTAAACAATTAAAAGGGGGTAGAATGAGCAGACTGGCCATCTGCATCAGAGCCATTTTTGCCAGCAAATTTCACCAGCCTTAGCTCACTCAGAGAGCTCTGAAGGTAAGTGCAGTGTAAAAGCAGTTCCTCCTGCTGCACAAGAGCTCCATTAGAGGGAAAATCCTGTTCTGTGATGGCTCTGTGCATCTGACACCTTCCAGCAAGTGGGAACCAGAGCCTACTGCATGCAAAATGGCTTTGTATTGTTACTGTGGGGAAAAACAAGGCATCAGAGAGGGASAGACTCTGTCTGCCATAGGCAGATGTGGACTTTGATGGGCAGCCTTCCTTAAGGGATCCCCAAATTCCCACCATCTTTATTTTCTGCTATTCTAAAATGCCAGGACACTGCTGATGTACAGTTCCTGGGACTGAAGGAATGTTTTTTGCATTGGAATGAAGGATTTCTACAGAAACCACCATGTGTCCCTTTAAAGGTGTGTGACAAGAAAGGCAAATGCTGTACGTCCAGCAGAAACCCCAACAGTGAGAACAGCAGAAAGCAGTGACAAAGCCACAAAAGGAACAGAAACYGCCAGAATATAGCTGGCAACTCTGGTCATTCTTTAAAATTCTGTAAAAGGCAAGCTGCTGGGTGACACACASCTCTTTTTTTCTTAATTTTATGCAACCACTTCTCACTGAATGTGYTTGATACACCATATCAAGAATTAAAAGTCTCTAGATCTGGAATTAAAATGCAAAGGCAAGGGCAGAAATATCCATTTTGARGACATGCAGAGACTTTTAGTCTTCTCTGTGCTCTGTGGCCAGATAAAACTTGAAATCTTTGAATTTTCTTATGGCTTTTCTCTGAACAAAATTTCTGGTTTTGCTTGGAAATCCTGTCTTATGCTGGGGAAGTATTTCTGAAATATTTCTGGAAAAACGCAAAYAACCCTGCCAAAACCATTGTGACAYTGCATGCACATTTAATRTAAAATTGCATTGTTGAGCACTCCTCAGTTGGCTCTGTGCCAAGCCATGAGATAAATTTACTGCTAGGTAAATTTGTTATGTGAAAAACTAGCAGCTAAGAAGAGGAGTGGCACTCAGCCACAGCCTTTGCAGATGGGATTACCAAGCTGTCACTGCAGYCAAACTTTCAGTGAAGATGTCATAGGACACATATCATCAGCTCTTTTGAAATTTTCTTCCTGTTGGATTGCTTTATCCATTTCACCATTGCAATCAGTCAGGTTGTTTCCATTGCACTGGCACCCCAAAAGAGAAGGGATCAAATCTACCTCTCACTGTACAAATATGAGTATAAAAAAGTATTGATCCCTGCCCCAGAGAGCTTACAATCTAGAAATAAAACTCCACAGGATGAAGAAGGGGCAGCTTTGGGTCCAAGAATTAAATCTGGATCTTCCAGTATCCAGATTCAGCCATCCCAGAGGCCTGACCATGAGCCAACACACACCATCCCCCTGGACATGCCCAAAGCCTCCAAAAACAGCCCCAGAGAGACCCTGAGAACATGAGAAGCTGGAAAGGAACATTTCCCAAACTCTTCTGCTGGAGAACCCACTTCCACTTCTACTCTTGAGCTGGAAATYTCAGGTACGGTGTTGGTGCGGGGGTTTTGCCTTACCAAAGCCTGCTCGATAAGRAGGCAGAAGAGAATGGCATTGCCCACTTCTCTGAGGCTCTGGAAMACATCAGTCTTCAGCTCTGCATACTCAATGATGTCCTTCAGCTGATGGTGGAAAAACTCCAGGATGCCTTGAAAGAGAAGGAAGGACAGTCAGAAAGAGAGCRGAATCACTGTCACTTCAATAAAAAAATAATCAGTGTTTGGTATTTCCTTACTCACAAATTGCAATTGCCAAATGGAGACTGGCATTGGGAAGAACTAACATGCAGTGTCTTATCCTGCCTCCAGAAAYCCTTGGGAAATAGGGAGTAAGGCAYATAAATKCTCTAGATTTCCTCATCAGAGGAGGAAAGAGGTTGATGGATGACTTGGTGCTGGCTCACGTACAGCAGCCAGAGTTTCTGACTGCAGCCATGCTGCAAAAAGAATCCCTGCATTTAAAAAATACCAGTGAACTCACAAAAGCTTACAAAATCCTGAAAACATAAGAGAGGCTACCAGAAGACGTTCTCTTATCAGCCATCCATGTGCTCAAAAGAACATTTCCAACAGGAGATTTCCTGGAAAAGTTTCCTATACATTTTCCAGTGTCAACAGCAAAGCAGATAGAAGTGTCCCAGCAAACCTGGCTGCAAATGGCACTGGAAGGAAAAGTGCCCAGCCTGGTTTAACCACGTGTGGGCCTGAGAAAATGCTGCACCAAGACGTGGCTGAGCTCCTGCTGGAGGATCCATCTGCAGCACCCACCTGGAGAGCCGTACTCGTGCCTTGGCAAGCGGCAGATCTTGGGCATCACTTCAATCAGAGTCTTCACATACTGCAGGATGGTGCCTTGGAGCTGGTGGAGACAAAGGGAGSTTAAACTGGGATGCCAGGACTCCTGGCAGTGGTTTTGAAAGAGACTGGAAGTGGATGGATCCACATCTGACAGCACAGGATGAAACTTCAGCTGGAGTCCGAGAAGAACTTGCTTACTTTGTATTTCGCTCAAACACAAAATTCAGCCCAAGTGTATGGAGTCAGAGAAGCTTTTACAGCTTCCTCTTAAAGAATAAATCAYAGCTGCAAGGAATTTCGACCTAAAAATACAGCTTGCTGCATTTGCCTTGTTTGCAGCTGAAATCCAAACAAGGCTCAGTCTTAGATGCAGCTGGATTTGTGCTTCTAACCCAAAAAGCATTTCMCCAGAGCTGCCAAAGGAGTCACTCCCTAGCACAGGAAATGCTCCTTCCACCTGAGGAATGATCACAGGATACTCAAGAGTTCAGTAAAGAATTTATGCTCACRTAGAACAAGTTTCTGCAGATCTGATGTTCTGAACTAAGAGGGATTAGAGCAGAGCACATTTGTTAGCTCAAAGCCCTTGCTGTCATTTGGAGTTACACACCTGCACCCTGCAGATATGAGGTAATTATATGAGATCATAATATCATTATATGAAATAATGCACTGAATTCTATTCAATCAACCATAAAATMTTGGTGCTGAATGCTGTCTGATCCTGCTGGAAACACTCCATCATCCCACAGGAATCAGTGGGATTCCTCACCCAAGTTTATCCAGGGACACAAAGGCGCCCCAAAGGGAACACCCCAATCCCAAAGCCCACACTGACTGTCCTGYCTGTACCTATCCAGGCTTTGGGGGGTCCCCATCACCAGGGGCAGGCTCWAATTACCAGGCTCTTGACGATCTTCAGCAGCTCCTCCATGACCACGGCGATGCCTTGGTAGCCAAGGAGCCGGCAGATGGTCTTGAAATGAGGTGGCCCCACAAAATTGCGGTAGGAGCTGTAGATGTGGCTGTAGGCGATGTTGAGGGGCTGGGAAATGGGACACACACTGACAGTTAGACAGGATCATCAACCAGACCTCTAATTCTCTTAGCACAGTGTTATGATCCATCACTTCAAGTAATTTTTAAGAAGGAGGAGGAAGAGAAATAATAAYGTCCATGGAAATTCTCACTTCTGCTCCTTGCAGGAGAGGAGATTGCTTTTCTTCCTGTGTACTCAGATATACTCTCTTAGTCCTGTCATGTCACAAGGTTTTATTATCCTACTATGCAGCAACACCACTTTCATTTCCAAGGTAATTTACTCTCCCATACACTCCCAATCGAGTATTTCAGTTCAGTGGCCCTTTGCTTCTTCGAAACCAAATTCTTCTCTACTAAMYWRAAWRRMWWKMTWTAYATWYAWWCARACAGAYWKWTTTTTTTYCCCCCTACGGGCACTTGCTTTAAATGAGGCTTATTAAGAAAAGCAGGAACTGCAGCAACTGAATTTAAGGGCAGATGGAAAAGATACAAAAAATGTGTTTTGCATCCTGCAAAGCTTTACATCAGTCTCTATTTAACAGACATCCCATGGGTCTGTGACAAGGGYAAGAATCTGACACTGGTCTAAGGAGAATAGTGCCCGGGACATTGCCCCCAAAAATTCTTAGCAGCAGAGAACAGAGAGTGATTTCCAGGAATGTACTCTATCAGTGTCATCTTGGAAACATGGAAATTGCTGCAGTGTTTCATCACTGGAACATTTACAGGATGMATTTGGTGTGAGGCAAAGAGAAGTAGGGGGAATTAATTCGCTTGTGTGTTCTGCAGAGAAAAAGTCCTGAAAATCACATTTAGCTGAGACACCACATGCTCAGAGAGGGCTCTGCAATAGCAGTGCTGGCATCACAACTCAGCCCAGCAGAGAGGGGCTGCACTCTCCCTCTGTGACATCTCCAACTGCAGCCCCAGCRAGCAGAAAAACCATTCTGGAAAAGATCTTGGCACAGAGTGCCCCTTCCAGCAAAACACAGATCAACCCTGGGCTCATGCATAGCAAAAGATAAAACAAAGATAAGGAAACAAATCAGACTGTATCCCAAATGCATCCCTGGGGATATTGCAGACTGCACTCCACAAGGATTCCCTTCCCTGCCAGCAATGGAGTCAGGGGASTGGTGGGGCAAAGGCACTGAGGAGRTKTGGGGGAAAGGGAGCAAGGGCTGGAGTAGCAGAAAAAGGCAAAATGTTGTATTTGTTCCACCATTATTGCAATGCAGCCAGCTGGAGGCTCCAGCCACCCTCCTCTTCCGTTTCACTCCACAAGATTTCCTTTTAACACTTCATCTGAGCTACTGGAAAGTATTTTCTTTTGCTCTCAGCTGTAGAATTTCACCACTGCACTGACCACGCTTTCACAGACTGGTCACTTACTCTAACCAGTTATTTGTGCCTCATTTTGTCACAGCCCCACAGCCCTGGTCCAGCAGGTTGTTACTGCTGTAATTCCAAAGTGCTCTCTGAACTAGCAGAAATGAGACACAGYTAGGAAGTCCCCTATTTTCTGTGAAATGTAATTTCGCCTCCTGTTCCTAGYAGGTGAAAATAGCCCTGTAATGCTATTAAGTACAGAGACTGCCTTGGAGGCTCATTCACAATGAGCAAGAACTTTCTCTCCCATCAAAACTTAAAAAAAGGCTCTGAGTATGTGTCAGAGTTAAGAATTATTTAGGCAGACAGTAGCATACTTTCAAAGCTCCTTGGATACCAACTCTTAAGAGACCTGAGCATTCTGCTTAGGCTTCTGTCTGATAACCAGGTCTTTAAAAATCTGGTAKAGACAGACCCAAACCCACTACTTATGCACCCTGGTACATCCAAAACACAGCAATGTGCTTTTTTGAAATTTTTTATTTGTCTGTTCAAACACCAGGTAATGCCCAGCCTGGAGCACTTGCCAAAGGACCAACATGACCATCCCAGAGGGAAGTCAGTGCTCCAGGGCCAAAGCCCAGCCCTACTCGATCAGCTTTTGCTGGTTTAACATTTGCAAGGCACTGTCCCAGCCCCAGGTGTCCCAGAAAGCTGCAGAGGKGATCCAAATGGCCCAGAGATGGCTCCCTGCACCTTCCTTCCATAACTCCCTGTAGGCTCCTTTACCCTTTGCACACTTGGGCTCATCCTGGCTAGGGGGAATACAAAATCCTGATTTCAGCGAGCTCATGAACCTACATTCATTTCTGGCAACCTCTCTGCCACTCCACACCCAGGAGACTTCAGTCTGTGCACATGCCTGGGTCCCCTGAGATGGGCTGCCATCAGCTGAGGTGCAAATGGTCAGGATTTCCCCTGAGCAGGCTGGAATTAAGCTGGAATTTGGCTGTGCAGGCAGCCAGCAGCCAGTGCTGCTGCTCAGCTCCTACCTCGCAGCGCTCCCTCGCCTCTCAGCGGGGTAACAGGGCTGGAGAGCAGCTCTCAGTTGGGCTTCTCTCTGCACTGGGGGTCTCAGCAATTAGCCTGATTGGAAGAAGACACTCTTGGGGATGTGCACTGGCTGCAGATGAGCGGGGTGATTCAGCCCTGCCTGTGTGCAGGACGAGGGAGGCTCACGGAGCTCCCTGCAGAGCCACTCACAGCAGCCTCACTGCTAATAATGCTCTGCCAGCAATTAAAAATGCAGCTCCATTTAAGGGCGAGATACACAGCTCGGGGTAAAGACTGGAGGATGTCAAAAATGACACCAGTGGGTATTTTAAGACAAAGCAGCTGAAGGCACAAGCTGGCTGCACAGCACAGCACAGCACAGCTCACTCCCCCACACTGGGTGGCCACTTCTGAGCCCTCAGAGAGCCAAAACAGAGCCTGACCCTGCCACCCCTTGGGACCAGCAGCTGCTGAGGACTCCAGGGAGGTCTGCCCTCCCTTTGGTTTGGGCCAAATGGGCAGGTTTTGGGGATGAGAGGCTGGGATTTGCAGCATGGGGCAGAGTTCCCAGTCTACATCCAGAGCCCACTCCGCATCCAGGTCTCAGGGACAGCCCTCTGTAATTGTGAGCATGGGGGAAGGTCCCAGCACTGCTTTGGGAGCTCAGGAGAAGATTTAGCAACAAAATAAGCAAATCAAGGCTCAGTTCTATTTCCATGTGTTTAACCTTGTTGTTTGCCACCACTCAGACCTGTCTGAGCTCACCWGAGGAAAGGCAGGGGGAGTTTTATCTGAAAAATTGAACAGAGAGAGGTAATAGATAGCACTGACTGGTACAGAATTCCCTTGGAAAAACGAAGAGGAATATAGTCAGAGACAAAAACAGGGCTTGCACGCAGCCCAAGACGAGTCAGGGCTCCCTGCTGATTTCAGGGCAGCAGCTGAGTGTCTTAGAAAGTGGAATGAGTAACTCCGGACTCAGAAGCAGCATTTCTGGGGAAGCTCCTCTTGAGCACATTTGGGCTTTAGAGAGCACCAAGTCTCTTGTTCAGAGCCTCTCCTCACCAGGCCCAGTGCTGCATCTGTCCCCTCCTGACAGGGTTCAAACTGTTCCTCTGAACACCACAACCACGGCCTTTGCCTCTCCCTCCTGCCCCCTCACCAGACTGAGATGACATCCTCAAGTTTCCTGCAAGTCAAGGGCATTCAAAGAAGAGCCTGTCCTAACCCCACGTAGTTCAACAGGGAATTGAAGTCTTTGAAAACCCAATTCCTACTCCCATCACACAGTTCAGAAAATACTGAAGGGCTACTGGACATTGCTGCACCATCAGGGACCAAAATGTACTGCTCATGGCCTTACTTTAAATCAGTAATTTAAACGTGCAAGAGATCACATTAACAACAAATTAATGAATGACCAAGTCCCTGAGTCAACATGTACCACAGGATCCCAGATTTCACATCATGTTCTGTGTCTGTAACCCCAGACCCTACTGGGGTCTTGCTGGGGGACTATAGATAGGGGGAAAACAGAAAACCTAAATAAGTCAGAAAAAAAACCCCTACCTGGCTTGTTCTTTCTGCCTCAGAGAAAAAACTCCTCSCAGGCAGAAGCTTTTTGGGATAACATTCCCAAATCGCTGGAAGATGCCTGCCCATCCCTTCTTATYGGTTGCCATGGTGAGAGCTGACGGAGCCTGAGCCGGGTATAAAGGAGGGAGCGCTCGGGGAAGGGATTCAGAGGCAGGAGGGAGGTGAGTGCTGGGGAGAGGGGACAGCTCTGTCACCAGAGCCACCRCCACGGGGACACCGCGGAGCTGGCCAGAGGTAAGTGCTGCCTCTGGGAGGGCTCAGCAATGGGAACCTTTTCCTGGAGGAACAAGGGCTGAGGCAGTCGCTAAAATGAGCTGATGCTCGAGTGAATTAAAGGAAAGTTAGTWATTGTTAGAGAGAGAGGAAGGAGGGAAAAATAAAGCAGCTCTCCTGCACGGAGGTGCTGCCCTGAGCACTTGGCTCACTGGGAGAAGGAACCCTACAGTGAGACTCGGAGAGCACTTGGGGATTGAAAGGAGTGGAGAGCTCAAGGATTTTGTGGCTGAAAGTATTGAAAAACTACTGGACATTGCACCAGAAGGGATCAAAATCTACTGCTCACTGGCTGTGGCTTAGATTAATTTAAATGTTTGAAGTCGTTAGAGGGGGAGTGTCTTTTTTCTGTCTTTGTTCCTATTATTCATATATTTSTGTTTTCCTAAAGGCATTGATTTTATATTTTGCGAGCCTACAGATTTGACATTTAAGATCCTGATATTACAGTGTAAGATGCTGCAGCAGGAACAGAGTTTATACTCTATTAAGCAAGTACAGTACAGAAAATACAGCAAAGATTTAAAACAGTGAATTAATCATCATGGAGCTTTCTAAATGACATTTAGCTGTAAAATCAAAATATCTATTGATTGGCAGCTTCACAAGCCGAGCTGGAGCTAGTTTAATGATCACTTTATGTGAATCACACTTGCAGAATCCTTTCTATTTTGTGAGAAACAAAAAGCTAAAAAAGCCTCTGACACAGACAACTGACTGTTGATTTTTTTAAAATCTGAGAGAATTTTTTTTAAATATTACTGGAGCAAAAAGTGTATGTGATGTCCCAGATGGATGTTTTTGTTATGAAGCACAGTGATACAGCAGTCACCACAGTAGTCACTACTACAGTAGTAGGGGCAAAAGCAGGATTTGTCTTTTGTAATTTTAGCCATCCAAGATTTATTTAACATGTAACCTGAGTGAGCCAGGATAGTCTGGAGTCCAATCTAGGGGAGGAGCGACTTTGCCGATGTTGGTGGCCTTTGAGCCTGAATACAAAGCACAACACTGATCCTCTCCCCGCTTCCAGGGGCACCATGAACATCGAGGTGCACAACATCACCTACACCAGCGCCACCGTGTCCTGGGCCACCAGCAGCCCCTGCCCTGAGAACTTCTACCACRTCATGTACCGGCCCAACTGGAACAGCGTTTTTGCTGGTTACCTGCGGCAGAACTTCCACCGCGAGGAGCGAGTGCCGCACCCGCTGAGCTCGCTGGTGCTGCGCCGCCTYACACCCTCCACCATCTACGTCCTGTGCATCACCTGCAAGAACTCCTACCCCTCCAGCAACCACTGCACCACCTTCCACACGCTGGACAAAATCCCGCTGGTTTTTGGAGGCTCCAAGCACGAGCCCAGCACGTCCGTGTGGATGGTGAGCAGCCTGCTGCTGCTCTGCTTCCTCGCCCTGCTGGCCTACGGCTGCCTGCAGTTCTGGTCAGCACGGTGCCACCAAGCTGCTGGGATGAAACACCCCGACCCTGARGAAGTGGTGGAAGGAAGCAGCTCACCAGAGGAGCCACGGAGTGATGGACTGAGGGAGGAGCTCCTGGAAGTGCCCATGACCACGGTGCTAATGAGGAGCTCCAGTTTCGTGAAGGAGAGCCCGTATAATTCACCTCATTGCTTTTTCTCCTATAAAACCARCGATGATAAAAGGGCCATCTTGCCACAGCATGGCCTTCAATGAGAGCAAAAGAAAACAAAATTTTGCTTAGAGGTTTGATTTGTCCTGCTCTTTCCCAGCTCTTGATAAGAGGACTGTCTATGTGTCCATGGCAGCTGTCTGTCCCAGGGTAGAACATGAGACATAGACATTGATCACAGGGAGAATATTTTTGTCACTTGACAAAAATCTTTCTTATTTGCTGAGGGTTTTTAAAAAAGAAACCAAGTCAACTCTCTGGGAACAGCCAGGCTTGGCAGACTGTAGTGTCATTAGCTCATGTGCATCAGTGCTGTAGGTTCACTTCAGAGTCATTAACCAATCAATGTGCACAAGAAATAAATTCCACTCAAGGAGCTTCACACTTGAGTGATCCTCCACTATCATCATAGCCTGAGCCCTCATAATACCTCTATAAGCAGTCATTGCAGCCTGAGAAAAGAGCTTTTTGTCAGTATTAAGTAGTGCACACGCAAGTCTTTTATCAATTCCCATTTTCAACAAAAAATGGGATTTCTGAAGTGGTACCATCCTTGGGGAGGAACATCAGAACTTGCTCACCTCCCTGTGCATTTCGATGGTGTGACAGTCTCAGTGCCAACACCAAGTACAGAGCAGTGCTCACATGCCTCAAGATGGGCATTTCATGGAGAGAACATGGAAAAGCAACAGCAACAGAACCCTGAATCAGCTTCTTGCATGGGCTTTTGGCTGCACACAGCAGTGTGACCCTGCACAATGGCACCCGCCACTCTGTTACCCAACTAGTCCTTGCATTGCTTCCTAAATAAATATTTCCAACATCCACCCCTGCTGGCTGTTGTGGCTCATTTACTGACCTTGGACCCGTAGAGGTAATAGGGCTGCACATTGGCTGGCTTGTCCCGCTGGGGCTCCTGTGTGAAYGGGATCGCTGTCCTCACAAACCTGYGGYGAGCAMGGGAGGGAGATGGGGAGGGAAATGGTCAGAGCCTGGTTAACTGAGCACACACAGGGCTGGRATGACCTGCAGATGCAGGCTGGTTAGAATCCATCACCTGAGTTACATCAGCTGGAAGGAAAACCCCTGCCACAACCTATTGGTGGTGTAAAACCCACCAGAAGTGAGGTTTCTTCACTTTCTTTTCTTGCATTTTCAGCAGGCAAGAAAACAATATCGGAACAGCTCTGCTGCAACCCTCAGCCACTTCAATCACTGTCTAACCTCTGCCTGAATTTGTTATTAAAMATTTTCAAAACCAAGGGGAGATGGTGCGTTTCAACCTCACTGTTGCATCAGATAGGGAGCGCAAACCTCACCACAATCCACGTGATTTTCACGTAGCAGGTTCGACACTCTGGAGAGAAAAGCAGAGCGTGCAGGTGGCCTTGCCTTCCCTGCTCACCTGTTGGTGGACCCGTTGTAGCAGTAGTTGGGCAGGAAGTCRAAGTTGAGCTCCCAGAAGACGTGGAGGGTGATGCGGCCGTAGGGTGCCGACACGTTGTGGTTGGCCTCGCGGAACATGGCATCGAAGCTGTCCAGGGTCATRTGCTTGCACAGCAGCCGGTGGGTCAGGCGATTGATCTCCAAGAGCCACTCCAGCTCCTGCAGYACAGAAAGCAGCAGAAAATGCAATGTGTTACAACAGAAACAGCTGATTTAATTGCCAGGGGAGCGGTTTTATGTCCGCACGCACGCAGAAGGAACGACAGCAATTTAACTCAGTGGCCTGGGCCAGTAGTGCTTCCACTCAAGGGGGTCCTGCTCCAGTGTTTCTTGAACCTGCAGGAAGCAAAATTAATTTGTTCCCCACTGAGCAGTGGCTGGCTTTCACCTCAGAATCCTCCAAAGGTGGAAACTGGTAATTTTACACTACTTGACTCTGATGCTCCTGCAACAYATCAAAGACAGCAAATCCTGTACACATGTGAACCATGTCATAGCCACCTTCATCCAGCAGGGAATTAAAGCCAAGATTTCCCTCTCCCCATTCACAGGACTTTCCTGTATGAGCTCTGCAAACTCTAACTGCTGCCTACTACCTTATGATCTACACAGATACTTAATGGTCTGATAATAACGCAATTAAAGCTGCATAAACAGAAAYAGCAAAGACTCAGCAGCATAAAGGAAGACACATGACTGGCTGAAACCYGCAGCAGGGGGACTCAGAGCAGAAGGCAGCTGACTGTGTGCTCATAGCAGTGCATTATTCTCCCTGCTCATAGTCAGAGTCAATAAAAGCTCTTACCACGATGGATGTGAGGTCCTCGCTCTCGAAGCGGCTGATGGCCTGGTCTAACGATTTGTACATGGCTGCAGAGATGCGCTGGGTAATGAGCCTGTTCAGGTCGATCGATCTACCCAGCAGCTGGCGAAAGAGGAGATTTGCACGTTGTAAACAGATGGGGAAAAGGTGTTTTTATTTTTTAGTGTCAACCAAACTCCAAGTCTGCTTAAATGTGAAAGCGGTGGTGCAATCGCCTTGGTTGAGATTAAGAAGGAAAAAAATGGGGAGCATAACTCATTTTTGTGTCAGAAACACATTCAACCCTTCTCAATACAGAGCCAATCTCACCTAAGCCCAGCACTAGGATGCCCACCAGCCCCCAAAGGATAACAGAMCAGGAGGGATGGGTACTGGGCTCTGCTGCTTGCACTGTACCTGGACGTGCCTCTGCTTGAGCAGCGTTTCGTAGCGGTTCGATGGTGGGTATGGRATGATCACCCCGTAGTTCTTACATTCAGCCCGGAAACGTTTGTCCARTAAAACACTGAAAAAGGGAAGCAGTGTCAGGAAAATAAAAACATGCACTATCACCTTCTCTATGGATCCTTCCAGAGCCGTTTCTGTCCTTCTTTCCACCTTGAAGAAGAAATTTCCTCCCACTAACACCTTTGCTTGCTCTGAATCACAGAGCAGTGGATGTTATCTGGGGACTGCCATGCTCATCTTTTATGGTTAAAACATTCAAAAAGATAAAAAAGTGTGCTGAAAGCTATCAGTGTCAGGTACTGGGGTGTTCCCCTGGTGTGCTCCCTCCTTGAAGATCTGCTCTGGGGACATTTGGTTGGTGATGGTGATTGTTCTTCTCTAAGGCCAAATGTGACCTA
Organism: Malurus melanocephalus; assembly: GCF_030028575.1. NCBI lineage: Eukaryota > Metazoa > Chordata > Aves > Passeriformes > Maluridae > Malurus > Malurus melanocephalus. Next base: position 620,732 of record NW_026623636.1, read on the forward strand.
GAGACAAGACCTGCAGAGTCACGTGGAAGACTTGAGTCACATGAGAAGACTCTCATTAGAGTTCATCCATGCTCTTTGAATTGGTAAGGAGGAAATGCCACAAAGGTTCTGTCTCCCCAAAGGGAGAACAAGTCCKGCTGCTCTGCTGGGGTGAGGACAAGTGCATATTCATGTTTTGTAGATTTGGGAAGCTTCCACTGCTTTGCCTGGTACACAAACACCAGTCAAGCAAGGACATGTCTTTAATAAACTGAGTTTGCTTTTCTGCTGCTCTCACGAACTGTACTCCRACAGCTACTTAGGATGCCAATTATTATTTTATCACTTTTAACTGTGCCTCCTTGCCGCCATTAATTAATTTTCCCCATCTACACCRGTGTGACGTGGACAGCCAGCTCTGRGGGACAGGGATGATCTATGTTTTGTCTGCTKGCAGCAGCTGCTCCCTGAGGGGAACCTTTTGGTTAACAGCAATTTGGATGCAGTGATATCATCAGTCACCATCAGCAGTCAGGCTCTCCTACCTGCCAGCCATTGCTTTGTAATAGGCAAAGATCTGATCTGCCARCTTGTACACAAATTGATCAAAGCACAAATTCACCTGGGGAAGAAAAAACAAGACTTGGTGAGGGTGTCACCAGCACAGAACAGCTCCTTCCTACGCATGCAAGATCAATATAACACAACACAGAGCTCTCATTAAATACAAATATGTATTAAAGGTCACACTACCTAAAAACCACACTGCAGTGCTCACAGCGCTAAAGGTAAGCAGAAAATTGCAGTTACATTTCTCTCTTTATAGCTTCTGCATGTTCTTACAGATCCTGGTCCCCCACCCTCAATCATCYTTCCCTCTCAGGGAATTTCTCATTTCCCTCCCATGTCTCAAATCCTCTACTTATCAGATTCTCCATATCCCCAGTGTTTGATAGCTTTTGGCCTCCATGGCTTCCTATGGGTACAGCTAAGCTGAAACCCTTAATCAGGAGAGTCTGAAAGGTCTCTGTAAATGCTGATCTTTCTGAAAACTTSTCAGTCTGATGGGATATTTCTTTCAGGAGGTGCCTATAATGAACTGCTGGTCAAACWGGGCAGTGTGACCCCAGGGAGCTTGACAAAGGTGAAGAGAACTTACTTCAGCTTCAATCTCATCATACAGGAACTGCTTTTTGAACTTGGTCAGAGCATAGTACGCGCTGTCATTGTAGAGGTCCAGGGGGTACAGCACATACCTGAGGGCAAGGAGAGACCACATCTCAAATTAATTTTGGAGCTTCTCAGCAGAAACTGCAGCCAGGGCATGTGCCCTGCTTGGTGTGAAAACATGGCTTTGCTCTGACTTCATGCCTATCACTGCCACTCCCTGCAGCCCYTCAAACAGCCCCTCTTGCTCCTTGGCTTCTGCAGGAAGCAGCTACAACAGAGCTGGAATTGAGCTAATTATGAAYTGTTTAATCAGCACTCGCTTCTTCTCTGCCCTTAAAAAAATCTTACACCCTGCCCTGACCCCACAGAGTGCTCTGACAATGGCCACACAAAGGAAAACCAAGTTTTCTTAATGAGGAAGACATTATGAACATAATTACATTTGCATGACAGCAATTCCTCTCATCATTTACCACACATATAAAATRAWGAGWGTYRAGGYGGCTTAGCCCRGGCCCACYCCCTTTGCTCACATGTGTCTCACTGCTGCAGGTGACAGCACCACCCTGTCCTGCCCACATCCCAACAGCTGCCAGCTGCTGTTTATGACACAGAAATGAGTGCCAGTGCCAGGAAGTCRCCCCTGTGTCTGCTAACGAGGTGTTCACAGTGCCATTCATGTGACAGCACATCTGTGAACATCTGTTCACCTCCCACGTCAGAAAGCCTGCTCATCACCAGCCCACCCTTCCTCCTGAATAAAATCCCAAACCCCAGCACGTGCACAGGCCCAACAGAGCCCWCCAGCTCTTACTCCATCATGGAGGGTTCTTTGGTTTCCAAAATATGGTCCGTGAGGATCCAGGGCATGGACATCTCGATGGGGAAYTGGATGCGGCGGCCCATGGTCAGCTCCAGGAAGAATTCCCGGAACCAGAGCTGGGACAGGTCACAGCACTGCTGCAGAGCTTCTGGAATGCACAGGACATCTGTGTTACCCTGGGGATGGTGGGGAGGGCATTGCAGAGGAGGCAGCTGCTGCAGCCTCACTTTTGGATATGGAGGATTTTTTTAGGGTGTCTCTGATTTCAAATCCAGACCGTGTCCATGCTGCCTGGGCACTTGGTAGTGCAACAAGAAGGAAGGGATCATCCCTTTTGCTCTAGAGGGACAGGGARAACACTTGAAYAGCTCAGAGTTACTCTGGAAGATTTMTTCYGTGACCTGAGCCTCAGTTTGTCTGGCACAGGAAGGGAAGTTCAKYCYWRRAAAAMAAMCTGCCACCTGCAGCTGTTTGYTCTTTCTGACTCAGTCCTGCTCACATAATAACTGCACAGAAACACGYCTGAATCAGGGAGCAGGAGGAAATCAGGGATCAGGGAAAGATCAAGGAAAATCTTCTGCACAGGTCAGTGAGGACAAAAGCTCATCTGCCTTTGCCTTTCTGAGCATGCAAGAGCTGGGCTCAAACCTCCCCCTGCCATAATCTCACCGCTGATGTTGAGGAGGTGGGTGAAGAAGAAGGACTGCTTGTGGAACTCCTCAATGGCCAGGACTATGGGCCCATCCAGGCTGCTCCTCAGAGTCTTCTTCGAGCCACTCTTGTCTGCTATGAGGGACTCCAGCATGGTCCGCACCATGTACAGCTTTGGAAAGAAGGTGACACGCAGTTAGCACTCTCCAGACACCATCACACACAGCCTTGGTGCTCTGGAACAAAAAAAAACCCACTCCCCCCAGGTGGCAACCACTCTCTGCACACATAAGCCACTATCCTTCAGAGCTGGAGATAATCAATCCCTTAAAACAGGAGGCTTTGGGAATTATACACCAAATTAGRCACCAAAGAAACATTTAACACACAACACATGAAGACTTTGTAAAGAATTGGTGCAAACAGCTTCTAATCCAGTGTAGGACACTTGTACACAGCTCCAAGCCTATCAGTTCCCCACACAGCACACAGACATTCACATACCTGTGTGCTTGATGGTCCTACTGCTCGTCGTGGCACTTTAATATCAAATCCACCTTTAGGATCCTTCTCCCCTCTCAGGCAAGGATCGTTTGGAGGCTCCCGACCTCCCTCCCAGTCACAGATCGTCTTCCGAATCGCCTGAAGGACRCTGGAGCAGGGAAAAGAGAGGAAGCAGGGCTTAAACTCGATTTTACTACAAGATGAAAATACTTATGGCTGTGCACATGTGGGAGGAAAGGTACCTGAGGTGGGATCATACACAGGAGTTACTGGTGGGATCATGCCCAAGTGTCACCTCTGGAGGAGCTGCCAGCCAAGGAATGTTGGCTGATTGTGCACACGCTTGTGTATTACAGTGCAACACTAATAAAAATAATAATAAAAATGGCTTTGCAAGGCGTCCAGGGATAGACTGACCTGATCAGAACGTTCTTCTTCTTCCTGACAGCCTGTCGGAGCGGCTCCCTCAGGGTCACCTGGGCAAAGTCCTGCAGGGCAGCGTAGATGGTGTTGCGGATGGCCTGGTTGAAAACGCTCTCCATCCGCCCCATCAGCACCTGCAGGCCTTTGATCATGGCAATCACCTGAAGAAAAAGTTAAACCCACATTTATTTCCTGTTTTTCCACTGGGTGAAGAGGTCTATAAATCCAGCATTAAGAGAGTTTGGGACTGAATTAATTCTACTCAAGTAACACAGGGCCTGTGATTAGGCAGCTGATTTTTGGGTGTTAGCTGCTTTACAGATCACAGGAGGCTGAGGACAGCATTTATACCATCGGTTTCTTGCAAATGGCCCCTGTCCCTAGCAGGCTGTTTCCACTCCTCCTCTCTTGGTATCTTTAATTCCACACACTCCTAGGAAGCTGCACATGCTCCATGTGTGGGTGCAGCTTGCACAGATCCACACCAGGGCACAGCTCCTCTGTCTGACAGCACCATGCAGAAATACCCACAGGGCAGGGTGAAGATCCAACAGAGCCAATGTCCAACAGAGCCRGCTCCAAGACACACCCASTGCTGGCCAAGGGCAATTCAAGGGCCAAATTAAGGGATGTGGGAGCCCTGAAACCCTCAATAAGAGTCACAGGGATGAGGAACTGGCAGGAAACACTTCCATCCTCTTTYCCTGGGACAGGAAACCAGCACAGCCTGGCTCTACCCCTGGTGCAGGGGGTACCAACCTCCACGAAGGCAAATTTCTCCTCGCTGGTGTAGTTGTAGCGGGTGGCTCGCTCGTACTCTTCGGCTGTTCCTGGGCAATCCTTGTTACAGAATTTATCCGTGGGATGAACCAGCTTCCAGGAGTACTAGAGGATGGAAAGAGACAATGTCAACGTTGCAATGAGCAAGAAGATAGGCTGGAAAGAYTGAATTAGGCCMTCTGMCAGGAAAACATTCCCTAGACATCAYTAGAGTTTGKCATTCTTGGCTTTATTATCACTGCACTGAATATTGGTTTTTTTGATTTGGAAGGCTGCCAGTCATACCAGGGTTTTGACATCCACGGACTTGTGTTGAGACGTGGTCAAAACTTTGCAAAGGGACAATTTCCATCAGTGTTTGAGTTATAGTTTTAGTTGCTCCAGACCCAGTGATGCAGGGATGATCCCTGAGGTGCACTCACCACTTCCATGACGTGGGCACTCCACTTGGACAGCAGCTGCAGCCCCCGCAGAGCCAGGTCAAAGAGCTCCCTGTACTCCTCATCTGATTTCTGGCTGTCCAGGCCCGAGCCAGTGACCACCTGGAAGGTATCACATCATGTCAGGGCTACACTCAGCAACTTGCTGCAGGGGCTTCACCCAGTCAACAGATTTCTCYCTCAAATCTCACCTGAAATGAATTYCWGACCTTRTRAMCAAGCTAGAATTGAGTAAAGCCTACACTGTCCCTCAGGGAAAGGGGTGTAACTTGGCAAGGCTCTTTTTACACACGCAGTCAGATGATTTCCTACAAAAAAAATGAGTCTGACCTGTCACCTCAGAGCAAATAAATGACWGTTTTCATTCCACTTTCCCATTCCTTTTTGATGGTCTAATACTGCTGAAATCCTTGAGAGTCCTTTACTGATTAAAAGTTCAAATAAGCTCTTACAAATGCCAAAAAAAGAAGCGTCTGAGAACGCTA
>NW_026623636.1:626943-651652 GCF_030028575.1 Malurus melanocephalus
CCTGAGCCTGCTCACAGTGAGTGCAGCTGCACAGGACTCACCTCGCTGTTGCTGTAGCGGGCCAGCTCTGAGATGAAACGGATGTGGTCGTCTCGGATCTGCACCATCTGCTCACAGATGTTGTACTGGGGGCTGATGCTGCTCTGAGTGCACGTCCACCTGGGCAAAAGAGCATTGGTGTCAAGGACAGGTCACTGTTTCCACCAGAGCACCCAGGTACAGCTGCTCTGTTCCTTCAGCGTGCTCCAGGCACAGCACCCTCAGGGCAAACTCAGMCTGTGTCATCTCTCTGTGGGGTGTGTGGGGTCCTCCAGGGGTGGACATCACAGTGTGATGGGTATTCTTGCCTCACCTTCCTGAACTGTCTGCTCCATCCACCCTGAAAGCTGCTCTCCACCCCAAGGGCAGAGAGGGCCATTTCCCAGCCCAGCATGGGAAAAGCTTTCAGGGAAGGATGAACTTCAAAGAGCTGTGTCGTTTGCATCCTTTCTGCTAAAGCTAAGGATAATCATCCCCTTAGAGGTCATCCCTCCAGGTCTGGGCTGTGCTGCCTTCTCCTGCAAGGAGAAACTCTGCAAAGGGCAGCATGGGAATAGTCCTCCAACTAGTTTTGGCTCTGGCTCATGCTACCAACTCAGTAAACAACCCTGAGTATAAACAATRAGCAGAATATGATTAACTGAACTAGGTTTTCATTTGCATTGAGCCACATTTACCATGTAACTGTAATGTCATAATAAAAAAAGCCAGCACTCCTAAAGGCACAGCTGTATGAAGGAGTGGGATAAACCAGATCTATTTAATTTAATATCTCACTTTTCCCTGTAATGTATTAGCCCCAAATGTAGAACCAGAGTGGCTCCACCAACATGTTTTGTGCAAGCAAATCTCTATCAGTGAGATTCTCAAKTCTTACTCTGTCATCAAAATGCAGAAGTTCAGATTATGCTTTTTCTGCTCCTAAATAATTGTCCATCTTACGACAGACACGTTCTCCAGTTTAGACTGGCCATAAAAAAGGAAGTTGAGAAACCTGTCCATGATATGGACATAGAAATATAGACACATCCCTACATTTAACTGCACTTGTTGACAGCTTTTTTGGTGGTAGAAGGTCCTGGAAGAGCTGGGCTGTGTCATCCCTGGTGAAATCCATCCTCCCCAGTCCCCTGTTCAGCTCTTACCCGTTTCCACGTGCTCCCCACYGGACAATGGGCAGTGAGCAGGAATGGCCGGGCTGCCCCAGCCCTCCCTGCCACACACAACCTACTCCACAGTGCAGAAACAAAGCGCCATGCAGGAAAAACACCAATTAACTCCACTTTTCATGGAGACAGGGAGGGAGAGAAAGTGACAAAAACAATTATTAGTAAGAAATGGGGGTTACATGGAACCACCTTGGCAGAGTTAGTGCTGGGATTCCCATGCAATTTGCTGGGGAGGCAAGTGAGGGAGGAAGAAACACTGGTTAGTGAGGAACRGCACACAGACCTGGTAGGACAGATTGCAAAGACAGACATTAAAATTGTGCACAGGTAAAACAGCMCACGAGCCACCTTGGWTTTGAGATGAGAAAATGAGCAATGCTGCTGACACACGCTTCRTTGAAATGTGCTTTCTGAATGATTTGGGATCCAAAGGGTGCAAATCTTCAGACAACTTTTCTCTTTTTAAATCGARTTTTCAAAAATATTGTTTAAATTCCCATTACACAGAATCACTTCCCCCCCCCAATTTTAATTGAAAACTTTTTGCTCAGGAAGTTTTGCCACRTTGCTTTCAAATCTCTCCTGAACAATTAATGGGCACTTTTCAACCAGTTTTTGGGAGGGCAGGGGAGGGTTGCTCCTGGCARGCAGAGAAGCTGGACCCTCTGGGGTGGAAGGGGATGAGCAAACAGAAGCGATGACATTGCAGGTTAGTTCCTGTCCTGGAGAGACAGCCCAGCCTAGATGATCCTCACAGACACCAGAGAAACATGATTTCCACATAAATCAGCCCCACAAGTGGAAGGCCACTGCCTGTTGGAAACCTGGCTGCCACCAGCCACTACAACCAGACACAGCTCGGACAGGCTTTGCTCCTGTGTGGAAATCCATTCCAAGGATATCCAAACCTAACAACCATTCTTCTGGCAGGAACTGAGCGTGATGCACAGCCACACACACAAATGGGGCCTCTCACATGGCTGAAGTGACTGAAACAACACCTGTGGATTCATCTGACAGCAGCAGCAAACTGCCCACGAGCCCAGGCTGTCCCGAGATCTGCATCTCTGCTCTTCTCTCACAGCATTCAGAATCACAGAATCATTTAGGCTGGGMAAGAYCYCTAAGGTCAGGGAGTCCAACCTTTGAGTGATCACCACTCTGTCAGCTAGACCAGAGCACTGAGTGCCACATGCAGTGGTCAGTGCCACATCCAGTTCGTTATTTCCAAAGCATCCCAGCCTCTGGTTCAACCCTCACTGCTGCTGTCCTTGTCCATGAAACCCGCCTGAGCTAGAGGAGAGGGAGGGACAGGGAGAACACTTGAATAGCTCAGAGTTACTCTGGAAGATTTATTTCATGACCTGAGCCTCAGTTTGTCTGGCACAGGAAGGGAAGTTCAGTCCTAGAAAACAAACTGCCACCTGCAGCTGTTTCCTCTTTCTGACTCAGTCCTGCTCACAAACCCTGGCTACTGCACAGATCCACTGCTGTGCTCCTGCTCTGGAGGATTTTGTCCTTAGAGATGCAAACCGTGGCTTAAAACCTCCCCAGAGCAGGAGCACGGCGCTCACACTCACACAGCTCGCAAACACTCAGCGCTGCCCCAGCCCGTGCACGGCCGCCTTTTCCTCCCTCCCTTCTCCTGCCAGCCCTGCCAGGGGATGGGGTGGGAGCTGGCTGCACCCCCAGCACCAGGGAGGACATCTTCCCATGCAGGGACAGGGARGGACACAGGAGCACACAGAGCTGGCACGCTGGACTCACACCCACGGGGACACACGCACGTGCACGGCCCTCGGGACGCACACAGAAGCCAAGAGACATTACGGCAGGCACTCACTTGGATTTGTTCTCCTCATAGTGAGCACTGGTCTTAATGTATCTGGCCAGTTCTATCTGCATATCGCCGAATAAAGGAACCACCTGCAGCTGCTGGAAAAGAAAACAAAAGATGTTGAAACACGGCAGAGAGAGAGAGAGAGATAAAGAAAGAGAGAGAGCCTGGCCCCAGCGCAACACGGGGACTGAGAAAAGGCAGAAATCCTGCGTCTCTGAAGCTTTGGAAAGTGTCAGACTGTTTGAAGCAAAGGGCAAACCTGAACCCAGGGTCATTCCACACCTAGGAAGTGACAGAAAATGATCACAAGGCTTTCTGTGTGGGGAAGTCACCCCCTGCGAGTGCTCTGGAGCCCTGGGCTCGCCGACACCAGGCTGGTTATGGCCAGAACAGCTCAGGGCTGTAACCAGCCAGAGGAAAGGCTCTTTTCACAACAAAAAGAGACAAGTGTACTCCTGAGCAGGGCTTATTGTCTCCCAGCATAATTCTACAAGAGAACAGAAGGATGAAAAGCCAGCACTTTGCTATTTGGACACCCAGAAAGGTGCCAGCTCTCCCCAGGGACTCAGCACTGTGGTTGCTTGTGATGGATCTTAAAACTTCTCCATAAAGAGAAAAACACAGGCAATGTAACACAGCTCTGCCTGCCTTTCACATCGCAGGATGGGAAATAAATTCCAAGTGCTCTGAAYATACCTCAAGCTCAGACAGGTCCCTCCTTCACTAAACTTCCATCTGCAAACAAAATTCAACCAAGAGCTTCTGACATCCCATCAATAAAATACGAAACTTCAACTTCACCCAGCTACAAAAGCCTTGCTCCAAAATTCAGGGAAGATGGTGRCAAGTTCCCCTATTATCACACACTTCTCTTTTCAGGCTGAGTTGAGCACAGGATGTGTCATGCTGTCATCAGGGATTCCCACTGGCACTTCCACAACAGCTTTAAATGAAGGGGTGGTTCACTTTCACTACTCAAATTCCAGGGCAATCAACTAGAAATTTAATCAGAAGGCAATAAGCAGATGTAGTAAAGGAGCAGTTGGTCTTTTCTTATGGAGATCTGATAGTTTGGAGTGGTACGTAACTGATCAGGTGCGACCACGGCAAATGGAAATAAAGCTGGAAAGGAGAAAGTTATTCCATGCAATGGAAGATACTTCACCTCATCCTCTGATGGATCACAGCACTTTGCAATGAACAGCAAATCTGTCTGAATGCACCAAGATGACCAAACTCTACAGATTACACTGAGGGCTTGGTTTAGAGAAGTAGTTGAATTAGCAGAGCTGAATTCCAGGGAATGCCCAGAAAACTCTGAAGGATGATGTGATAARTCACCTTTGTAGAKGARTCTCCCCAGTGATGGAAGGGCTTTYAAAYACCTCATTATYGCCCTGTCTGTGAGGTTATGGTGTCTGTGGCCCCCTGCTCTTGGGGCTGTCACCAGGAAATGGTGCAAATTGGGGTAAATCRGTCCCCAGTGCTCAGGGGAGGGTGCAGCAGCTGGCACCACAAATTCCATGAAACCTGGGCTCACCCATTCTCATAATTCAGCATCCATAACCTGACCCTTGGGGCACCAAGCCTCCCTCCCACCCCACAACCAACCCCTGTTTCCAGCTCCTCACCCCGCTCTGGGTGAACTCAGGGAGAATCCCCTGTGCTGGAGGAGTGATGGGGAAGAGCCCTCTGTGCCCTCCCACAAATCAGCACCTTCTCATTTCTCACCTAATCTTTCCATCTCAGGAGAGAGATTAGCACAGTGGAGGTGAAAGGACGCTGGAAGGACTGCTCAAGCTCAATAGGTCTCAAAGAAAACTGATTTCTCCACCTGGGAAATTCTTCTGCTGTCTTCCTGCTATATTATTATTCTTTATCACCAACACATTTGTCTTTTGCCAGATCCCACTGTGCCTCCTGCAGCTGCCCTGCTCCAAACCCAAAATGCCTTCTAGTCCCAGCCTGGGCCCAGAAGCAGTGGAAAGGAGGCACTGCCTTCCCTGAGGTGCTGTGTGGGCTCTCAGCCCTCCTCTCCACCAGCAGGAATATCCCAAACCTCTCTTGTGCTGAGTGGTCACAGGGCAAGGCAGCCTGGCCTCCAGCTGTGGACAGGCCATGGCCAGATGTGCTCAGCAGAGGGAGGTGGTGTGGCTGCTTCCCACCCTGCCACGGGGAGCATCCAGGTTTCATGGGCTTTTCMCCAAAATCCACATCTCAGACAAGGCAAAAATGGTTCATCAAACCACAGAGTGACCCTTCGAGGTTCTCACTGAGCACCTCCAAATCCCAGCTGACACAAACCCCCCCAAAAACTTTTTCTGTGCTCCAGAGAGCCGAGTTTATACACAAAATAAAACTGCCAGATCACATTCAGCTCACCAGCTGTGTCCTCTGCCCCTCAGCTCAGCAGTTTGCATACGAGAAGAGAAGCAGAACCATCACCCACAGACCTCAGCAAACCAGCCAGGTTTGCTGGTAGCCTGGAACCACATAAACTGCAAACCTGCCTCAGGAATGTGCCAAGAGAGAGAAGATATGTCAGTCTGGCACACCTTTTCCTCATCCACAGAGCAGCCTCCCCATCCTCAGCCCCTCAGCAAGGGCCCGAGAGCCAACTCCAAGCACTGCTCCCCATGCCCAGCCAACGCCATTCCTCAGCCTTTGGCCTAGATAATTCCTCAAGCCTTGCAATTTTTGGACCTGGAAATTATTCCTGTGGTTTGTTTTCTGCTAGCAGCGTGTGCAATGTACAGGTTAATCCACTGGTCTGCAATAAACACCAGCCTCACCCAGACAGGCCACTGACCTTGAAGAATTTGTCTATTTTGCTGAGGTTGATTCTCTTCTTGGCATCCAGCTTGTARATGTTGCTGACATTCCCATCCATGAGATACAGGCCAAACCCCATCACCTGGAGATGGAAAGRAAAGGTTTCATTAGCATGAAGTCARCAGCACAAGTCAAAGACAGTTYTCCCTCACACAGCACRAGGAAAGAACACTTCAGGTTCCTGCTACCACCTGAMACACTCATGAGGAGACTGCCTAAAACATGCCCATATCTGCCAGGATGCMCATGGCAGGCAGAGGACACACCATGGATTGCTTCTGTTCTCTGTGCTGTTTTTGTGTTCATGATGCTTCCTTTGGTTATTTGTTCCTCCTCTCTTCACACAACAGCAACCCAAAAGTCTTCTCCACCCAAAGGCAAAAGTTTACTCCTGGAGAAGAATTTAAAATATTCTCCTGGATTGATTTCCCCCCCCCATTAATTCAATACAATTCATTACAGACAGTCAAACTACCCACATTATCCTCTAAAGAACCTGAGCTGACTCACACCATTTTTGTGTAATGTAATGAAGTTTTTATGGTAACAGTAACTGCAATCACTGCCAATAACTGACTGGCAGCAAKGACAAATACACCAAACAGATACTGTGGCATGTTCATGTTGAAGATTCTTCACAGTCAGAAAAACAAACCTGGGAGCATCTGCCTTCTGCAGAGAATTACTGACAGGAATGGGCATCACAAAGAAAATTCTGGGTTACAGTGATTTTAGGATGCCCTCTGCAGTTACACAGGTGGAGCCCATGATCCTGCACTTCATGCACAACAGAGAAACCCCTTCCAGCCCTGGGGGATGTAGGGCACCCACCAGTGCTCTCACCCATCATGAGCTGCTGGCAGCATTGGGAAGGATTGGGAAAACAGAGAGATGGAGATGGGGAAGAGGAAACGGGGAGAGGAAGGAAGATTTTTATATGTGAATATGGGAGGAGGAAAGGACAGCAGAGAAATGGTGGGAGAAGTCCAAGTGAGGGCAGGACCAGAGGCAGCTGTCACCTCACAGCCCTGGGGTGGGACATCCCAGCTCTGGGCCACCCCCAGCCTGCTCAGCTACAGCCAAAGATGCATGGCAGGACTGAGGCACCACTGCAGAAAACACAGAGCAGCAGGGATCAGAAASRGAGCAGGGAGAGGAGGAAGSAAAGMAGCTTTGGGCTGCCTGCACAGCRCTCATMGCAGCCYGTGTGACCAGAGGAGACTGGCATGYAAACCCAAAGGAGCAAAAAATAAAATAAATTGAAGAGAAATGTTGTCCTAGGAGTGAATTTCATTTTGCTGAAACAGCAGTGAAACCATGCAAGCATTCAGCCCCACAAGCTTGGCCCAAGCTCACCTTTAAGAGCATGTGCTTCTCACTGGGGGTGAGGTACATCTTGTTTTCATAGTAATCCACGCAGATGTTGACAATATCAGCCAGCARCTCCTCATAGCCAGGGATAACCTCTAGCTGTTGGTGCAGACACTGAAAAAAAGCAGAAACCACATTATCCACAAGGGCAGGGGAGCAGCTGAAACCAGGGAGGAAACACATTGGAAGGATTAAGAGCGGAACAGTAAAAGGTTCCTTCAAACCTCATTTGTGTGCTTTTCTTAAAATTAGTGGGAGAAAACTCAGCTCATGGTACCACCTGGAAGGAAGAGGACAATTCCCTCTCAGGCTGCTCACACCACCCAAAGATGAGGCAGTGAGGTGCAAAGGAAGGTGCCTCTGAGCACACTGGCTGACTCCTGTCTCTGTGCACTATTTTACCCAGCTAGTAGAAGCTGTGGAGACTGTGGAGTGGGGAGGGCCATGGGGGTCTCTGGATTTCCTGGAGTTCTGGCAGAACCTCCCCCTCCCCTCCCTCCTCTTAAACCTTTCAGACCTTTATCTTTCTCTTGACACAGACACCTTCAAAGCCACCCAGGATTATTCTCAAGAAGGAGACACTGCTGGAATTGCACAGCCTGACCAAAAGACCACCAGAGTCAGTGGCAAAGCCCAAGAGCTGCTGCCACAGTGATTGTACCCTCAGTCACTGCTCCTCTCACTGATGGAAGGCTCAGAGAACAGGGACCTGCCTGAGTGATGCGGTTGTGGTTTGCCAGGAACATGGAGAGGTTCTGGGACTCCTGGATGGACTGGGGGTCTGCCATCTTCCGCAGGAACTGGGCAGCTCTGCAAGGGACAAAGCCAGCATCAGCAAGGGTCACTCAGCCGGTGTGGCACTGTCACCACCCACCCTCCCTGTGTGACCTGCAGCCTCAGACCCTCCTGTGTAACAWCTCCATTTACCAACAGGGAACTGAAACACGGCAGGGCTCAGAGAAATCCCACAGAAAACCCATCTCCAGCCTCCTGATGTCCACTAGTCCTTACTGCTAGGGTTCCCACAGTAAGGAAGCTCCCCATTCCTGCTGCTCCATCCCCTCTCACCTTTTGTAAGCAGAGTGRTCGTTTTTAACGCTGCACTTCATGTTCTTCAGCTCATCCAGGACAGCAAACATGTTGATGAACTTGCCCAGAGTGAGGAGATAGGCCTCRGACACGAAGTCCTTCCTCCTCTCAGCGTGGCACAGGCGCTTCACCTCGCTGCAGAACCGCTCGATGGCTTTGCGCTGCAGGGCAGGGGCACAGGGTCACACAGCACCAYGGGAAACCCTCCACCCACCTCCAGCTCCCTTAAAAACAGCGTTTTTTGGCTGGGGATGGAGGATCCAAGGCCCCTCTCAGCTGCTGAGAAACGAAGCAGTTACAAATCACTGCTGACAAACACCCTCAGTGTTCGAATGCTCCAACTGCACCTGCCCCAAGGGTGGGGTGTTCTGCAAAGTCAGGCTGCATTTTTTGGGTGGGACATAGACTTCACTGGATATAAAACCTGAAAACTGATTGTGAAACTCAGCTGCAGCTGGTTATAACACAGGTGGTGATGGGGAGCAGCTCTGTGACTGCCACATAGCAGCGGAGAATCAGCTCTTCACATCAGCCAACACCCCTAAAAAACAGGAGCCTGTGGCACTCCTCAGCTGCTCATGATGGGGCTCTGGGCCTCTGTGAACTTTTAGGGCTCAGGTGTGCTCTTTCCCAACTTATATAGGAAGTTTTGGGGCTGAGCAAAGGGCACACAGATTTTCCTCCACACAGGACTCAGGTTGGTGCAAGGAAGAGACCCATGAGGGGCTGTCCTGGCATGCAGGGATAGCCCTGCTCAGGATGTGACACCAAAACAGATTCTTTTTGCCTCTCTCCTTGACTACTTACCTGAAAATACATGAACTTCATAAGCTTGGTGACTTCTGGCTCCAGGACTTCCACTGTTTTCTCATAAATCTCCACACGGTTGGGCTGTTCGTTACATTTCACCTGCATGGCAGAGAAAATCACCCATGTCAGCATCAACTTCCAACCCAGCTGTGGTCACTGTGCCACCACCTTCTCCTGTTTCACAGAGAGTTCTGTCCCCACTCGAGGACAGCAGAGGGACCTGAGAAGGAGCTGGCTCTCAAAGCAACAGGTGAAAGCCAAAGGGGCTGTTTCAGATGTGAAATTCTCTCCATGCACTCTAAACTGGCTGATTCAGGGGGATATTTGTGTTTGTCTGGGATGGAACAAAGCCAATATGGAGCCTGGACTTGCTGCACAATGTGGGGATGTTGCAGCATGAAGTTATCTGAGACTCAGCTGCAAGACACACAGAACACCAAGGTACAGCTCTGCTGGAGCCTCACTGGGATTTATCTTGGTTCTGCTGTGGATCCATTAAAAATCACTGGGCTYGTCTGTGGCTGACAGCAATGAACTGAGTCACTGTCGCTGGAATCCTGGGAAGCTAAATTTAAGGGCTTACTCAGTTGTCATCCATYTCACTTTCAAACAGCTACTTGGAGCCAGTGTCAAACTTAGAGGGAAAACACCAGGTGCCCAGGGCAGCCTGCTGTCCTCCTCTGGCTTTGGGAGCAGCTGCTGCTCACACAAGGCTGGGATGGGGCTGCCAGCTTTGTTCAGTGACCCAGCAGCTGATTCTCAGGGCATGGGGGGACACCTCAGCCAGCCTGGCATGGGGGAAGGTGCCAGAGTGGCCTTGCTCTCTCTGCAGTGGGAATCCAATGTCCCTGCCCCAATTCCACACTGCAGTCAGGCAGCACCACAGAATCACAGAATATTCTGAGCTGGGAGGGACCCACAAGGATCATCAAAGCCCAGCTCCTGGCCCTGCCCAGGACAGCCCTGAGAATGCCATGAGGATG
This sequence comes from Malurus melanocephalus, assembly GCF_030028575.1. Lineage (NCBI taxonomy): Eukaryota > Metazoa > Chordata > Aves > Passeriformes > Maluridae > Malurus > Malurus melanocephalus. Next base: position 637,077 of record NW_026623636.1, read on the forward strand.
CAGCTCAGGGCAGGGAGGAGGGGTGCACATTCAGGGGCAGGTTCTGTCCTTCACCTGTGAAMAAGCACAGTCTGTGATGCAGCAGGGAAATGCACAGGGAGATTGGGGGGCTCAGCACGGGACCCTGGTCAAAGCACAGGGGTCACTGCCAGATCAAACCTGGTCAATCTGTGACTGAACCCTCTGGCATGGCATTGTCTGCTCCTCCATCACACACAGCACTGACAGGAGCACAGGGGAAAAGGGCAGGGACCCCACAAGCTGCTCAGAGAGGCACAAATGGAACAGGGGGGCACTAAACCAGATGATTTGCAGGGCTGTCTTGCCTTCAGCTCAGCCACAGCCTCCTGTTGGCACTGCCAGCAGCACAGCAGCACACAGAAAATACCCAAATACCCTGCACAAACCTCCCCAAGGCTGGCTCTGATCATCATCTGCTTCAGTTTGCTTTGTTTTTTCTGTCCTATCTCCACTCCAAACTAACCCACACTGCAGCCAACACCAACGAGCTGCTCTGGGAAGGGTGTGAGTACCTGTGGGATGGCTCGGGAGCAGCTCCTCCATGTGTAGAGCATCACGGCATACTCGTGGCCTTCCTCCAGCATCTCATTCTGAAACACAGAGGGGCATTGAGGGACAGGGCAGGCCCTGGGGGCTCAGCACCCTGGGGACAGCGCTGGGGGACTCACCATGCTGGAGTGCACCGTGGCCTGCTCGATGTACCTGGCAATGCCYGTCACAAAGGCGTTCCTGTCCTCAAAGTTGGTGTCAAAATTAGCCTGTGGGCAAAACAGACAGGTCAGGCTTAAAATACAGCTGGTTGTTTGCTCAAGTGGTACAGACTAACATGGGATGTGCTGGCAAAAAGCASAATCAGCAGGGCTCCTGGGAACGGGAGGAGCTTGTGAACAATTTGAGGTGCTGCACCTCCAGGTCTGAAGTAGTTTCAAACACACCCCCTGAGATGCTGTGGAATCACACATGTTCATGCTGAAGGGGATATGTGTGGGAAGATGGCAGCCAAGATTGACAAATCCTTGTAAAATCAAGCCAGACTTTATTGCAGCCACACCAGAGAGCAAAGCTACAGCAATTATTRTAAGGATTTCAGCTTGGTAACTCAAAGAGCTCATTAATTTCTGTTTGTGCCTTGGCTGCTAGGGGAAGGCCACATCCTGTCAGCAGGAAGWGCAAAGGATAAACACAGAGAAAGGGCAGGGAATGAGCTGTCTGGAAAACATAAATATGAAAGKCAGCCCTTATCCAGGTGCTGTTATCAATGCTACTGCTGCTCTCATAAGCACAAACAGTTTTTGGGACAAACAGCTGATCTGGGAGCTGTGATACAGCTTTGGGCTGGGACAACATCTCCAGATCCAGCTTAGAGCAGGTTTTTAGGCCCAGCTGTGTGTGCACACACTCATGGCCCTTAAAGGAGGCTGTGCCATAAAGCTGAGCCCCTCATGAGACACAAGCCAGCAGAGGCCAAAAAYTTATTGAAAGAAGAGATAAGCAAATAATTACATCAAGATTTATCAGGGAGAGCTGAAATTGGAACGGCCCAGAATTACCTTTAGGTCTGATAACCTGCAGAGATACCAAGGCTCTGGAATGAGCCCGGGGTCTGACCTGCTGAAAGGGATCCTGTAATTCCAGAGCCCTGCACACAACAATCACAGTGCTRGGGTATTCATGCACTGCCAGGCTGAGCCAGGAACCCAGCAGTGGCAGGATGGAGAGAGGAACCCCCCATTATATTTAACCCTGGGTGTGTGYTCCAGGGCAGGGTGTGGTGGCCAAGCAGCCCAGGGATCCCAYGGTGCAGCCAAAAGCAGGAGCAGAGCCGTGCCCTGGGCTTGTGCCAAGCTTTGCTTGGTCAGCACAGCTGCAGCTAAATTTGAGTTGTTKAGGGCACAGAAGTGGTTCCAGCAGCTGCCCTGCCCTGCATGCCAGCAGCTCCAGCTGTGCTGGGGGCACAGRCCAGCCACAGGCAGGCAGGACTTTGAGCCTGCCCTGCTTAGCTCAAAACACGCACGATGATAAAAAGGCAGCGCAGAAATATGTGCACAAATAAACATCGCTGAGAGCTTTCTGCTCTTATCACAGATCTTATCTCCTGCTTCCTACCCATTCATGCACTCTGGTCCTCATTTTTGCTCGGYCTCAAAAGCCCCTTACACCAATCTCTGGTGCTTTCCTTTCAAAGTCCTTGGGAACAGATTCGTGGCCAGATCTGCTCTGAAAGCTTCCTTCAGCACAATGAACCCCGGATGTTTTCAGCTGGTTCTCACAGCACTGTGTGCCCTGTGCTTKGCATGAGCCACCAGAACAACCCTCCCCAGCCTGTCCCTGGGGAGCTGGAGTACCTGGTACATGATGGAGGAGGGAGGAGGCTCGATGCATGGCTGCTGGTCTGGCAGGGGCAGCTCCTCCAGCAGGTCCACGTTGGACAAGGCATCTTCAAGCGTGACGTGGGTCGTCATGGTTCTGGATGTTCAGYTCCCCTGCTAAATGCAAAGCAAAACAAAGGGTGATAGACTCACAGAACAACCARCCAGCAGGCAGAAAACTGACTGGGACAGGACAAAAACAGACCCACAACTGGCTGGCACTGCAGGGGACAAAAATCACATTTTTTTCTTTTCTTGTGCATTAAACCTACATCCCTATGTCATCTCTCTCCTGCAATTCAACAGCAGAGCAGGAAAGCAGAATATGAGAAACACAACTATCCATCCACCACTTCTCTCTTAACTCTATGCAAAACTGTCTGAGGCAGAACAGCTGGGTGCTGCAGTGCAGCTTTAGCAGCCCCGGGTGAAAGCCTGTGCTCCGAAATGCAAAGTGCAGCTATCAAGAATATCTCCTGAAGCAGCATGATTAGAGAAGTATGACGGATGCTGACACTCACATGCTCTCCTTCTCACACACATGAACGGTGCTGGAAACTGTAAACAACCGACTGAATTAATCCCCAGAGGTGAACTGGGAAGGCTCCAGGGCTGTGCAGGCAAAGCTGTGGCACTGCAAGCAGCTAAAAAAGAAGTTGCTGTTGAATTTCCCWGCTTTTACCGCAGACGTGGCATCCCCTGCCCAGTCCCAGCCCRCCCCAGAGCTGCCAACAATGCTGGTCACACACAAAATAAAATAAATGGAAATATTTCTGAGAGTWTCCTGGCACTTACCCCAGGCAGGAACCCAGCAGGAACCACGGGACAAACCCGTGTCCCTGTCCCCAGTGCCACTCACCTTGTGAGTGCACAGGCATGGAGGCACAGGGCTGTCACCCAGGCTGGCCATTGTGTAATCACAGCCACAGGGCTTCCCCAGTTAATGCCTAATCCYGGGCAAGAGCTGTGCCCGACTAAAGCCTGTGTCTCCTGGAAAAACACCCTGCTGCACTCAGAGAGAGAACTCTGTGAATATTGACACGTCATTCAATTAGAAAATCACCCCCCTTCAGTGCTTCTCTCCTCACTCAGAGCCTGTCTAGTTTGAAATKCGAGCTTTTGAGTTTTGTCCCTCTRATCTGCAGGACARCAGAGCTCCCKAAATCAAAGTTCCCATYGAGATACTCACACATTTCAATAAAACACCCTCCGAGCCAGCTAAGCTCTTTGCCTACCTCATTACAGAGCCTGTTTTCCAATCCTTTAATCATCTCTTTGGCTTTTCTCTAAGCTTCTGCAACTTTTTTTACCAGACAAGGTAGCAGGCAGGACACGAGGCTCAGGCAGCGTCTGCACAAGCACCAAACCCAACAGCAGCACAACCTCCCCAAGCACAGCCCCAGCAGCCCTTTTATTCACAACAGCATCTCCACAGGTGCCCACAATCAGATAATTATCTCTCCTAATCKCTCAGGTGCTTGTTTTTATCCCCATTTGAGTCACTGCTTACAAGAATATACGTTTGCTTTTCATTCCCAGCACTGGGAGCATGAAGGATAATGGTTTTGGGACATCCAAGGACAGACACACACGCACCCAGCAAGGGCCACAGCTAAGGGGGATGCACACTGTGCAGTCCTGGGGTGATTTCATGTTGGGTGATCAGAGGGAAGGAGTTTGCTGCTGTGCCYCATCACCTGGGCTGCAGGAATTTGTGTTAGCCTGGAAAAGCCCATTCCACCTCCACAGATGCCTCCCCAAGGCAGCTGAGAAACAGGTTTGGTTGTTACCTGCAGCTGAAGCATCATTTAATGAGTGCCTGGAAAAAAAAATAAAATCTCAAGCAGCTTTTCCCCTCCACACTCAAATTTCTGTTTCCTCCTTCACCCCTCTCTGGTCAAATGGTTTCCTGTTACAAATTGCAGCAACTGTCAAACCCAGACATTAAATTTCTGCAGCTTCCTCCCCGCCTGCCTGCAGGCTCCTTGGGCTGCACCACACCGAGGGAGGCTCAGCCTGTCCAGCCCCACAGATGGACACAGAGCTGCCCACCACGCTCCTCCACCATCCTCCAGCACCTCAGGGCTCTCCACTGGGATTCCAGTACAACATTCCTGGCTTCTCACTCATGCTTCATTACATACTTCAAGCTGGAGAAAGCAAAACTTTCCATTTTATAGCTTTGAAGGCGGTGGCTGTTTATTTGGGCTCATTCCCCATTTTTCTCTAAGGCCATTTGTGCAAGGAGTTGGTGCTCTGCTGTAACCAAAGACCCTCTCCCAACAACCCCRTGACACCCACCGAGATCACAGGAGGGTCAACTTAAGGGATAAAATTATTGCTGCAGCAGACAGAGTCCCCAACAGAGCATCAGAGTCCTGCTGTGCCAGGCAGGGCACACACCTGCCAGGGTAAACCAGCCCCTGCCCTAAAAATCTTGCACTCAAACAGAGGAATACAGGCACTGTGTAGAAATTCACAAAAAGAAAAGAAAGCATCAAAACATTGCACGAGCGGTGCAACCGCTGCCAGCCCACCCCACGCTTCCCCGTGGATGAGCAGTGCCAGGATCTGGATGCAGCTGGAAAAACTTTGAGGGTTTAATATATGAGTTTTAATGGGGACTTCAAGTTTCCACTCTGTCCTTTCTTAAGACTAACCAGTAACCCAACAGCATCTACAGGAATAGCGTGGTCAGACAGGACTTCCCCTGGGGTTTGTGTCTGAGTGGCACAGACAGCAGCTCACAGATGGAGTGTGTGACAGAGGGGACACTGGTCCAGRGCCAGCAGACCCAGATCATCACCCCAGATCATCCAGAGAAGAGCAGCCTCGAGTGATCTGACCTCTGCCAGCACCATGGCCCTGGCCTGCTCCTTGGGGTGGCTGTAGGGTGGAGGAGCTCTGCCTTTGGGGGGATCCCCTGTCACTGTGAGCATCCAGCAGAGGGGCTGAGCACCACCAAGGGCTGGGGAAGGCTCTGCAGGTGTCAGTGACTGCTCTCAGTCTGTGGGGCACTGCACTCCATTGGGGTAGTGGGTGCAGTGATGCCCACATGTTCTGCCCATCTGCTGCAGAAACCTCCTGTCCCCTTCCCAGATGTCACCTGCCAGCCCTCTGGCCAGCTCACACACCTTCTAAAGCCAAAAGATCACACAGAGGAGTTGGGGCTTTACACCCTGCAGGGAGCCAGCCAGGCAGGGCCATGCACAGGGCATGGTCCCACCACCCCGAGCAGAAAGGAGGAGTTCCTGACACGGGGACTGCTGGGGAGCAGATTTCACAGACAGCACAGGAGGGCTTGGAGGAGTGAAAACAGACAACCCAGAAGCATAAGCTCACAGGGCATGTTCTACCTTCCCCACCAAAATGCTTGCCCAGAAATACAGGTGCAGGATCACCCTCTTTGCAGCGAGAAGCACAAAAGCGACTTTACTGTTCAAGCAGCTTGGTGAAACCAAGGCTTTTCAAACCATCATGGATACGTGCCATGCACGTGTGCTCAGCTCCCAAATGCACMGCTCAGAGCTCTGGAGAAGCAGCCCAGGCTGCTTAGGATTGTCAGCTCACTTGCTCCTGGAGCAAACATTCACACTGGTGCTGATGCAGGTACCAGGGTCAGAAAAAAAAGGGAAGAAAAAATGGGAATTGCCCAGAGTCCAAGCCCTGTGAGCCTGAGCTGAGATGAGCAACAAAAAGACTTCTGCTGTGGAGGAAGCAAAACCTGGTCACCTCCTGAGGATCTGGGATTCTTCTCCAGCTCTGATTCCCAGCCCCTGGGTAACTTGGGAAAGTCAGTGAATTTAGTTTTTACCCCTGTGATAATGCTTCTGTCTCTTATTTCAAAAACAGCATCTGACCAGTGGGCAGGCACCACCCTGGCCCAGCAAGTACCCAGCAGAGCAAGTGCCAATTGCATAAAAGCAGAGTTTCTGGTACCCACTCACTGTCTGACAGCAACAGGAGGATAAGGGATCCTAGCTACCAACATATTTTTAGTAAAAAACAACTTCACAGTGTATAAGTTTAGTTTGACTCCTGCCTAAAAGGCACAGGATTGAACAATTACTTGTAACTACCACCACAGTCAGGAGGTTCTTTGAAGAATGAGTGAGGCTGGCAGAGCTGGGCCTCTGCCCTGCACAGACACAAATGTTAATTTCACAAATAAAATGATCCTTCCCTTTAAAAAGAAGCTAAACTGCACTGCTTCTGAAGCTGTTTTTCCGTATCTTCATTCTACGTTTTCTGCCATCCCATTAGGGCTGAGTTCCAGGCATTAGCACCATCCTTGTCTCTCAGCAACACAATTATTCAGGAATTTATTTCTTTTAGAATAACTAAGTAATTTTTTTTTTCTGGTGCCAAAGAAAGCAGGTCAATGAAGAAGACAGGTATATGAGATTACATTTCTAATAGAGTTGAGAAATTTAGATCAACTTTACAAGCAACCCACTGCAGACAGTTAAAAGTACTTCTTGGGAAACCAAATCAAACAGGCCAGCTGAGCAATTACCGATCTTCCAAAACCAATCTTCTGATTTTTCATACAAAGATGGCAACTGTTTATTAACAAAACTGAACTCAGCAAAAAATAATTCAGCATATTCTGCTTTACTCCAGAGACTGGTCAGAAAATGGAAGATTTTTCCCTATTCCTTAGGCTTCATTAATAACAATTAACTGTACAGTAGAGACAAGAATTACCCTTTGCAGGGAATTAGCACAGAATTATATGGCTGTGACACCAGAACACTGGGCTCTGTGACTAACACCAGACAACTGTCATCATGTAAAACATGAGGGTGATTTTTCTTTCGGTATCTCAGGGCAGGAGGGTGCAGAGGCTTTAGCGACTCAGCCTAATTCTTTGAGACCTTTGTGATCCAGAGCCCCCAGGCAGGAACCCCCCGTGGGAAGCGGCAGATGGCAAAGGGGGCCACGCTCCGCTGCTGGCAGCGTCCCCTGACAGCACACAAACCCTCCCCCCTGCCCCCTTCTCCAAAACAGCCCTGGGCACGCAGGGAGCGTTTACTGTGTTCTTCTTCTTCTTCTCCACCTCGTCCTTCCCCGCGCCTTCCAACCCACGGAAATTCCCTGCGGAATCCATCCATGCACCCATTCCCTTCCCCTGCGCGCGGTGGGATGCGGCTGSCACTCGGCATTKCCAGSGRCATTTCCAGSGACATTTCCAGCGRCATTTCCAGCGGCATTTCCAGGGCATCGGGGGCAAAGTTGAGCACAAAGGAGCGCTGCCCGTCCCCACGCACGGGCACCGGCGCTCGGGGCGGGAGAGGCTCCGCCGCCTGCGACCCACGCCGCGGCCCCAACCTGCGGGCRCCGCTCCAAACCATCATTCCCAACGCTGCCTCTCACTCTGCTCTGCCTCCATCCCCCTCATCCCCCAGGAACACCGTATTTCCCCCGGCAGGAGCCACCGCGGCCGCCCCTCCATCGGCAGCATCCTCTCCGCGCCCCGTTCTCGGGCCTGCAGCATCCACGGGCCCGGGGCTCGGCCCGCTCCGCCGTGCCGGGGGCCGGGATGCGCGGCGGGGGGAGGAAAAGGGGGATTTGCGCTATTTTTTTCCGCGGCGGCTGAGCGCCGCAGGTAGCTCGGGGCATTGTGGGACAGAGCCCGCACATCCCGGCCCGACCGGGCCGCTCGCCGCCCGCAAAAACCGCACCTGCCCCGCTCGGCCCGCCCGGGGCTCCGGGGACAGCGGGCTGGGCAGCGGGCACAGCCCCCGGGGAGGGAGAATGGAGGGGATGGAGCCGCGCAGCCCCCGCGCAGCCCCCGCGCCCACCCCCGGCCGCTCACCTGCGCTCCGCGGGTGCGATGCTGCGCTCCGCGGGATGCTCCGCGGGATGCTCCGCGCCGCCCGCACAAAGAGCAGGAAATGGCTGCAGCAAGTGCACTTCCGCGGCTCTCCGCCGGCCCCTCCGCGCTCAGCGGCGGCGGGGGGAGCCCCGGCCCCGCCGCGGGAAGGGGCTGGAGCGGCGAGAGCGGCTCCTCCCCCAGCGGCGCGGGGGATGCGCGGCGGCGCCGGGGCTGCACCCGCTGCTCGGCGGGGCCGGGCCGCATCTCTGCTCCCTCCCGGGGTCGCATCTTTGCGGGGGTCCAGTTCTGCCCCCGTTCGGGGCCGCGGGTCGCATTTCTGCTCCCAGCCGGCGCCGCTTTCCCCCGCGGCGGGAGCTCCGGGCTGGCGGCAGCGCGGCGCCGGCGGCTCCGGCAGGGAGGGAAAGGCCGCCAGCATCCCCGGGGCACGGAGGGGGCAGAGCCGGGGCCGGCTGCAGCTGCCCCTCGGAAGGCTGATGCTGGCAGGGTGGGTTTGGRTCCCTGAGAAGGCAGGATCTGGCTGGCGTTCTCATCTCGCTGCTGCCGGGCTCGCTGGGTCGCGGGTGTTGAGCCCCTGTGCCACTCGCAGGGCCATTGTTAGGCGGTATCTACCATTTTTACAAACGCCCTGGTGGCGGAATGTACACACATATAGAATACATACGGAGCCTCGGATGACTGAGCGTGTTGGGGATCAAAACCAGAAGGCAGTGCCTTTGCTCAGAGCTCTTCTGAGTCAGCACCACATCCAAAAGGTCTTCCTTTTGGCATTTTTGGCATCTGGCTTTTCTTCAGGGACAAGCTTCCAGTCCTTCTGCTCATATTTCTGTTTAAAGCTCTAATGCATCTCTTCAGATGTACTGTGAAATCCAAACTCACAGCTTCCAGAGGGACATTTTCTCATGGTGACTGATACAAACCCTGWATGGAGCTGTCTTGTTTGTTGGAAGACACTGGTGGGTACCCAAGGATTGAAGAAAGTCTAGATACAGGTCGAGATGTATTTCCTTGGTGGCCCTGGCAGTGTCCCTTTCCTGAGCATGAATTTATGCCAAAACCAGATTGCTCCCTGGCCTCTCCCGGACTGGARTGACCCCTCCAGTTCCTCAGACGCTGCTGCTGCTCTCCGTGTCAGTGTGGGGCTGAGCTGGCTCCCTGTGGGTGTRTGTTGGCTCTGCAGGGAAGCTGGGACACCAGGATTACACTGCAATTCTGCTGCTGGGATTTGAATGGATRCCATGGGCTGAAGGCACTGCGATCTGCAAATTAGAAAGGCAGCAGAACTATCTTAGGAATCAGCTGTGTTTTAAAGGACAGGACCACCCCTGAAGAAAGGTATCAATAAATCTTTGGGTGTAGACCCTTTCTGTGCATTGCATTTCTTTTTTTGGGGATTGGACTAGGGAACCTTTAAAGATCACTCCCAAYCCAAACTATTCTATGATTYTGTAATATCTRTTACTCTATCTCAACTTTGAGTGGAAMACTTCGTAGCCATCTTTTTTACTATTTAATACTTGTCAGAAAAATTCTGTGAGCACTGTTAGTGCAGACACAAAGGATTTAACAGCTAATATCATTCTGAGGCCATGGGTGAATCAAGGTTAGTTGAAGAAAACTGGCAGCAAAGACTGCTGTGGACTCTTTTTTTAATCTGGTTCCATTATCAGCCAGGCTTGGGGTGATGGGAATTCCATAAATGCTATGATACTATTTTAATTTTCAGCTCCGTGTTGTCTCTTAGCTGGTAGAAGAACAGAATGAGCTTCTCTGCATTTGTCCTGCAGATCTCTCTGGAGGCTGGGGAGAATGACAGCGAGGGGCAGCCCCATGCAGCTACAGCAGGAGCATGTGCTGGGTGTGGAGGGGAGAGAGAACGTGATGGTGGAGTGAGCTGAACATGAGAATACACATGAATTCGTGGTGGCTGCCAAGTGAGCTTTAGCAGAGCCATTCTCCTGAATCCTGCTGTGTTGACAAGCGTTCAGACAGAGACAATGCCAAACATCACATAAAAACATTAATTTAWAAATATTTCAGGTAATTCWAAAYTTTTTTCAGGTCTGATTTTAAAGTAGTTGTGCCCTGGAACAATCCCCACTTCCCCAGGGTGACTGACACATGCCCAGAAAAGAGCTTTTAATGGCTAATGCTGCCCACCAGTCCCTGGTCACCCCTGAGAAGCATCAGCTGCTCTTTCTAGATGAGGTTACTGCTTGACTGCCTTCTGCTAGCAGGGACTCCAGCCTGGCTGTGCCTGTGCCTGGCCATCACAGCAGCAGGTTGGGGACAYGCTGGGACACCGCTCAGGGCTTTGGCTCCAGCCCAGTGTGTGCCCAGCTCGGATAAGCAGTGAGGAAAAGGAGGGATGGGCACAGCCTCCCACCCGCTGAAACACAGCCTGGCAAAGGAGCAGTGCCTTCAACATTCAGAATGTTAGGAATGCTTTCTGAGGAGGGGTATTCAGAGCAAAGTTACTCACCTTGCAGTGGGAGACTGATATTCTCATCTCTGCTTTATAGGGAACATAATGGGGTCAAGCCACATGAAGGGCACTCACCGAAATTTGTCTTAAATGCTGCTGTGGTGGGAAAAGTCTGTTAGAGTGCACTGATACCAGGCAGTTATCCCACTCTTGCACTGCCCTGTTTACATTCCTGCAGTGCCCTGTAAATTATCCTGGGGAAACRCCCTCTGGGAGCACTCAAATATCACCACCCCAATTTTACGGGGATTCAGAGAATTTAAAACCACCAGAATGGATATTTAGACCTAAAAATCTGGTGTCTATGTAATAACCAATTTGCAGAGATTCTGAATGCTTCCTACCCCCATAAACCCAGCATAATCTAACCCCAGAACACAACCATAATTCTGGGGAGCAGTGATTTCAGAAAGCCAGAAGATTCCTGTTTACATCTTGGTGGAGGAGATTTGGATGAAGAGAAGACTGTGTGATTATAAGTGCATGAGGATTATAAGTTTTTGTAGTTTTGCTCATGTATATTGAAAGCCACAGCTGGGATTCAGCAATTTTATTGTTTGTAAAAGTCTGTATTGTGTGCATAGAAATACTGCAAAATAAAACTGAACRTAATCCATCACAACAATATTTTGTGCAACCCGCTCTAGCTAATAAATATTACACTTACTCAAATATAAATATAACCTCAGAAATGTCASCTAGCAGAGCAATATTGCTGCTACTTAATAGCAATGTCCTGCTGCTCAGCAGACCCCTGGTCCTTCAGGACTCCTTCAGTCCATATCCACGTGCCTGAAAAGATATTCTGGCTCCTAAAAGCTACCCTAGAACGAGGAGTCGGAAAAATACCAAAAATTAAGCCTCTTTCTATGAAGAAATAGTTTGACACAGGATACGTGAGATCATGGGATTACATGATTTCCTTGTTCCATTTTTGTTGGCAAACATTTGAACCTGACTTCTGCAATGACAGGASATTGCTGCTGAAAGTTTGCGCTTTGGTGTTTTTGTGAGCTGCTCTCATGAAAGGTTTCCTTGTACTCTCACCTGCCCAAAGAGAGAAGCATAAAAAATACATCTTGCATATCTGCACATGTCGTCAGTGAGCCTTGCTGATTTCTCCAGTGATTGTTAAGGCTTAGCAAAAAGTCCTGATCTAATTTACAAATTCTGCAGGACATCAACACCCACACCTTTGGGTTTGAAGTCAGTTATGTCAAAACAGTGTCTGTCTTGCAGTAAAATATGGATTTTAATTGAAATGCCAGGAGATGGATTTTGTTTATRCTTTCTGCTGTCACCATGTAATGAAGAACTCCTTGTGGAGGAAGAACCYAGGCAGTCCATTTGTACTGAACTTTTTCTTTGGTCAGTCCCTTTGTTCACAGAAGAGGTGGGAAAGTCTTTACTTGTGATGATTCAGTTACTCTTTGAAGTACAAGAAAACTCTTCTCATGATCCCTGGTGCACTGAGCACATCCTCTGCATGTTTTCTCCTCATGGCTCCCACCTGAGCCCTCTGCCTCCTTCCTTCCAAACACACAATTCAGGAGTAAATTCCTGTACCTTTCACAGGTAATCAGATCCTGGGACTCTGTCTTGTGCTGGACTGGAAACACGTAACATTCTGCACTGCTGTCCTCATGCTTTGCTCAGAGGAATTGGATGGAGGTCACATATGATACTTCTGATGTAGGAAAACTGAAGGAAGTATCCATATAAACATTCACCTTTGACTTCCCCCCTCCAAGAATCTCTTCATTTGCATCAGAGTCCCATTTTCCCACTCACTACACCATGCAATTTGAGAGAATTTCAAGRCTTTTCAGCACATTGCTTTTTCCTCTTCCTCCCTTACAAACTCACATACACACACAGCCACGTCTTCAGTTCACCAGGTATCYAAATCCTGTTCCTGTTATGCCACAGTTGCAGGGAAAATCATGCAAAGGGAAAACAAAACCACCTTGAAATACCAGCATCAGAAAAGCCTGCTTCTGTGTCTCCCAGGCTTAATCAGAGCTTTCAGGTCCAGCCCACTCTGAATTAGAGAGCCAGGGAAATGTCTAAACATTCCTCCTCAGTTAAAGAAAGCTTTTTTTTTTTTTTYCCCCTCCAGGGAAGACCTTCATTTAGGAGTTCACAGAAATAGAAGAGCAATGTCAGAGCTCTTAATTTTGAGGCTGTGTCTTCAGGAGAAACGCCCTTGCTGGACTGTGTGGCTCAGGATTCCGTGCTCACTTCTGCTTTTAAGATGCAAACCACAGTCTTGGCCAAACCAAAGCCTGTGCCTGTCTAGGCTCTGGAAGACCTGGGGATATCTTGTCTGTCTGGAAGTACCAGCCTCTGCCCTCTCCTTCTCCCCAGGCATATGGCAAGTGTTTATGGTGAGAGGATTCCTGTTAATGCTTTGTGTGGGGAAAATCCAGCTTCTCTCTTCTCAGGACTCTCAGCCGTGCTGAGCACACAGTGCCATGATTACACACCAAACTCAGAGATTTCACTCAGCTGAAACAGCAGAAGAGAAAAGGATGGCCGCTCGTCTTTCCCCTGAGCAAGGGAGAGGAGAGAGAGGAAGAACATTAATGTCAGCCTGAGAGGAATGGCGAGGTTAGCAAGRAAAACCTGGGGAAGAAACTGAGTATTAACAAAAATACCATCTATCCCTGYAGAGAAAATGCCAGAGGAAGACTCAGCTTCCTTCTGTGCAATGTTTCTTTTCTATCACCAAGTGAATTTGGCTTGGTGGACACCAAGGACCTTAAAATGGCTGGGCTGTCATTTTTACCCTCACTGTTAGAACTCAGCCCCACACATCCACAGCTTTCTTGGGAAGGAAAMTGTGGAATTATCTTGAGTTAGGTGCACTACATGGGCTTCTCAGTGAAGTCAAAAAAAGGCAGAGAGCCCAGAGGTGCTTGCTAATGCAGATGAAAGCTACAGTGCTTCACCTCCAGGATTTTATCTTGGGCTAGCATGTGAATCCTCCCTAAAGCCAAGGGGAAGGGAGTCCCTTCCTTTGGGAAACAGGGCTCTCCATTGCAATACTAACCATCCTCCAGCAGTGGCTCATCACCTCATAAATCGCCTTGGAGGCCAGCTTGGGTTTGTAGAGCCGAAATCCTGCGTTGATTTCTTCCACCACCTCTGCATTGGTGCGATTCTCRTAGGGGATTTTACCTTCACTGAAGACCTCCCACATCAGCACTCCTAAAGCAAACAAATGGGCAAAAATCACCGGGAGGCAAATAAAATCCTCACTAGTCCCAGGGCCCCTTTCCACCTGCTCTTTTCTGCAGCTCAGCATTGGTGCCAGTTACTTGGAAAAGCATTTTCAYTTGGAGACATCTGAAAAACCGGGCTTTGACACATCTGCACAGCTTGAGGATGCCAGTCAGGATCTCTGGGGCTCTCTGAATTCATGGTGCTCTCTGAAACATCTCCCTACTGACTTTGTGAAGGGCTTGAACACCCATCTCCCTCTGTGCAGCTCCAGYCACAGCTTCAGCCAGCCAGCAAAGGTTATAATCCTGCATTATTTACTGCTGGCCCCAGGGCTGAGTGGCACCCCATTGACTGTGAGCTGTGCACAGCACACTGCCCCATTCACTGCGTGGGCTGGAGAGGGGCCAGACCCACGAGTGTGCCAGATCCACAGCCCAGGGGACAGCCTTTGTTATGGCTTTGGGCAAAAACACACAGCGGGGCCCTTATCTGKGAGGGTCCAGAAGGGAGACCAAAGAATGGATGCAAATGGTGAAACAATGCCTTGGGGAGCAGGAAATGGGCTGGGAAGTGCRAGCAGTGAAATAACATTTTCAGAGCAGCATAAAGCAAATGGGAAAGGCAGAGGGTTTGAGTGAGG